>NC_133662.1:181308269-181378269 GCF_037893015.1 Macrotis lagotis | reverse complement strand
TAAAATCACAAAATATTTGCATGTGTTTTTTAAGTTCATGGGATTTTAATAGTAAATAGTAATAATAATAATGGATAGAAAATAGTAATAATAGAAATAGTAATAATAATAATAGAAATAGTAGTAATAATAATAATAATAATAGAAATAGTAAATTATCAGTTCCTAGCCCATATTGATCCATATTGAGGAAAGAATATAAAACATGATCAATATTAATAATGATGATGATGATAATAATTTGGACATAAGAATTAAAATGCATGCTGAGGAAATGGGGAAAATACAATTAAATTTACCTCCCCTTAACTATGGTAAAGTAGAAAGCACTGGATTTAAAGACACAGGTCCTGGTTTCGAATCCTACTTCTGCTTCAGTATGGATCCAGACTTATTTTCAGACTTTTTCAGTGTATTGATGAGTTTTACTGATTTTTTTTCTCCTTGTTCTTTTTTCCTTTAAAAATATGTTTGTATATGAGATGACTCTTAAGGAGAGGTGGGGAGGGGGCACTGGGAGAAATTTTGGTAATGTAAAAAACAAAATATATTCAAAAAATTAATTTTAAAATGCCACTGCTAATAAGCACTACTTATGTGACCTTGGGCAGGTCATGTCATTTCTCTAGGTGTCACTTTCCATATATTTAAAAATGAAAGAATTAGACTGGCTGTTTTAAAAAAATATAATAAAATATCTACCTCAAGGTGAAAACCTTGTCCCAGTTACCTTTTGGGGATACTATTGATTGTATGTGGAAGTATTGATAGAGAACTAAGGCAAGAGTGTGATTGGAAAAGAAAAGATAGGAATTGGATTCCAAAAATCATACTCTTAACTTGTTGCAAAATGTGCTAAAATTGGAGTGCCTAAATCTGTAGTTATGGTCCCTGAGTTCAAATCATAATTGTTAATTACCACCATCTCCCTTCACCTTTCTGACCATTGATTTCCTCATCTCTATAATGACAGGTTTAGACTAGATTGCCTCTGAGGTTTCCCCAAACCTAGGATCCCATGAATTCCATGAATTGTGGGCATTGGAGAGCTTCCACAAACAGCAGTCTGGAGCCCTCTTCTAGTCACTGAAAGAGAACAGGTTTGGAGGCTGAGTCAACAGCTATGTAATCTCACCAGAGCTGTCACTTTCCTAGGGGCAGAGGAGAAATATGGAAAAGAAGAAGGAAGAGACAAAGGGGAAATAAGTATTTTCCCCCAAATTTACCCTTTTCTCCTCTTGCTATTTTTGACTTAGTCAGAGACCATGTGGAAGAGAGGCCATCCTTCCCCTTTTCCCCAATCACTTCTGGAAGGAAGACATTCAAAATGAAAGTTTGACTTCTCTTTAACCTATCCTAGAGGTCTTCTCTTTCCTCCTCCTCCCCAGGTCACCCCTTGGGAAAGGAGGAACTTTGGATCCTCAACCTTCCAACCTCTATGCCTGATCTTTGATGACCTGGTTCATTTGGGGAACATTATCCCCTAAGAAAACTGCTTAGTTTGGAAGTTTGTGGCATATAAAAAGTTGGAGACATAGTTTCTGGGTAAATAATCATTTTATTAATTATGTTAGCAATTTTGGTGGTACTCTGGAATGCTAAAAATCCCTCATGGAATCCACTGAATGATTAAATACCCTCGGAAGGGTGGGTGTTCTTGGAGAATGGTAATGAACTCTGATTGGTTAACAATTAAAACAACTGATATTATAATGAGACATGGACTTGTTCTAAAGAGAAGCCTGGGGATGTGTCTCAGATCACTTTTGCTCCCAGACCACCCCCAGCCTCAGGCAATCTAGACAAAGAATCTGTCCTCTCACTCTTCCAAACCTAAGTGGAATACAATTAGCTAGGTGGCCTAGTGGATAGAGTGCAGATCTAGGAGACTGACAGGACTTCCAATCTTAGACACTTGACACTTACTAACTGGGTAACCTTGGGCAGGTCACTTAACCCTGATTGCCCTTTCTGATCCATATCGGGCCACTGGACCCAGATGACTCTGGAGGAGAAAGTGAGGCCCGGTGAGTTAGCACAGCCCTCCCCACC
The DNA here is from genome assembly GCF_037893015.1 of Macrotis lagotis. NCBI lineage: Eukaryota > Metazoa > Chordata > Mammalia > Peramelemorphia > Peramelidae > Macrotis > Macrotis lagotis. The sequence continues at coordinate 181,376,217 of NC_133662.1, read as the reverse complement.
CCTCACTCAAATCCATCCTTGGCATGGCATCACCTCCCTGATGTTGTTGTTCTCTTTGAAAATGGAGGACGGGGCGGCTAGGTGGCGCAGTGGATAGAGCACTGTCCCTGGAGTCAGGAGTACCTGGGTTCAATCCGGTCTCAGACACTTAATAATTAGCTAGCTGTGTGGCCTTGGGCAAGCCACTTAACCCCATTTGCCTTGCAAAAAAAAACCTAAAAAAAAGAAAAGAAAAGAAAGTGGAGGACAAAAACATCAGGATCTGAACAAGAGTGAGGGAAAAGTTAATCCAATTTTGTTATCAGCAATGTCTTTCAGATGCTGACCTCACCAGTAGAGAATGAGAAAGTAGAAGGGAAAAATCCTGCATCTCCCCAGTAATTTGCTATTCCCTGCCTGCCTGCTACCAACCACCTTATATCCAAGGACCTGATTCAGGGGAGATAATATTCTGAGGGAGGCTTACTTTAATCTGGGTTTCAACAAACAGGGACCTCATTTATAGGCAGGAGAGAAATGAGGTAACTGTTTAAAAAGCTTGACCCTCCAACTTTTTAATATTACTTTTCACAGAACCAAAAACAATGCCAGGGGGCAGCTAGGTGGCACAGTGGATAGATCACCAGCCCTGGCTGGAGTCAGGACTACATGAGATCAGATCCATCCTCAAACACTTAATAATTACCTAACTGTGTGGCCCTGGGCAAGTCACTTAACCCCATTGCCTTGAACAAAACTTAAAAAAACAAAAATGAAAATAATGCCAGGGAATTCACATCTTCCTTGGTCATCTTCCTACCCCATCACCACTAAACACATGTCCACAATATTACACATATATATTCATACACATGGGCAGCTGGGTGGCACTGTGGATAGAGTACTGGTCTTGGAGTCAGGAGGACAGGATTTTGAACCCAGCCTCAGTCACCAGCCATGTGACCTTGGGCAAGTCACTTAACCCTGATTACCTGACATCCAGGGCTAACTCCAGTAGTCCTGATCCATATCTGGCCTCTGGACCCAGTTGGCTCTGGAGGAGAAAGTGAGGCTGGTGACTTAACACAACACCCCCTCACTCAAATCCAGTTCACATGCTTGTCATAGCATCACCTCCCTAATGTCAGGGTCTTCTTCAAAAATGAAGGACAAACATCATCACCACCACCACCATCATCATCATCATCCACACATTCTAGGCAGCTCTCTATAAGTAATCAGGTTTTCACCAAAGACTGGGGAACTTCACTTGATTCTTTGTAGATGGTGTAAAGATGACCCCTGATTGGTAGAGAGAGAGAAGGTTTATTGTTACACTGAAGGGGCAGACTGAGTTGGAGCAAGAGATTCTTTAGAAGAGATAATTAGACAGAGGACATTATGGGAAGAGGGTGGAGAATGACCATAGGAAACCAGCCCCATGAAAACTCAGTATTTGCTTGAAACCCTACAGTAGGAGTTCTTTAACCTTTAACATGTATCCATATTGGCAATCTGATAAAACCTATGCCCAGAGTGCTGACCCATGAATCAGAACAACCTAAGTCCAAATTTGACTTCAGACACTTATGAGTTGTGTGAACCTGGTCAAGTCAATTAATCCTGTTTACCTCAGTTTCCTCATCTGTGAGATGAGCTGGCAAGGAAACGGCAAATCACTCCAGTACCTTTACCAAGAAAACCCCAAATGAGTTCACAAAGAGTCAAACAACAAAAAAATCTAAATAACTTGTCTGATTTCTGTTAGTTCTTTGTTTGGATAAATGGGCTTACTTACTATTAGTTATGTGTGATGATCTTTTATGCAAGCAGTATTTGCTGGGAAAATGTTATGTTGGCAAGTTAAGTAAATTGAGAGCAACCCACCCTTCAAGAGCAGCTATGGAAGCAAGTTCTCTTCAAAGTCATACTTATAATCCTAGATTACCACTATTTGAAGGGAGAGATATAATTCTATCCAAATATCACTTGTGGAGATAGGTGAGGAAAGGAACAAGTACTTAAATATAGTCCCTTTCCTGCTCCCATCAAGGAAGAGAATCTTAGTCGCCTTTGGAGAGCTATGGGCTAGATTCCAGAGATATCTATTCAAGCCATCCACAAGCCACATTTAGTCAATCCATGTGACTATACACATCTCATATGCATAATTGATATTATAAAAACTACTGTAATCTCCAGAGTATAAAATTGTATTCAATAACACATCCTGACATATAATAGCCTTAGCAGTCAGAATGTTCTCAGAATCAAAGGAACCTGTGTTGGAACAGGGTATATATATTAGAGAAAAATAAACCTGGGGAGGGCAGGAGAAAAAATGGGAAAGAAAGATCTGATTGCAAAATTGTTATTGCTTATGTTAGGAAAAAGGAACTGGAAATGGGGAGGGAATAAGTAAATGGGGAAAAGGAAGAATAAAGGGTTTGTCAGGCCTTGTTCAATGAAATAGTTGCAGGATTTCCTTCCTTTCTCTGTATCTTCAAGTTGAAAAGAAAAATAAGAAACCAAGACAGGTATCCTAGAATGCAGACATTTGGGGTACTTAAATTCCCTAGAAGTGAAGTAAAGCACTATTGTTTCTTCCTCCCTGGCCTGTTCACCTCTATCCCCAAAAAGCTACTCAGGACCTACAATTCTATTTTCCCCAATTCAAACTTCCTTGGCACAATTTAATTAAAGCTTCTGAAATTTTAAAAGCCGATAAGTTCTTATAAAATATTATTACAGTATGCATTAATCAAAACAATGGTGAATTTCTTTTTTTACATATGAAATGTCTCCTATTATCTAGGCATTAGAATAAAAAGAAAGGTGGACAAAGGTAAGGATTTGTAATAAATAATAATTTTGCACACTGAACAAATACCAGACATATTATTACCCAGAATAACTATAACAAACACAATAGAACCTTATTGTTCATTTGATTATAAATAGTCACACGAGAAACTAAAGGAACTTATTAACTCCTCTTAATGCCAAATGAAAAGTTTAGGAAACTATTATTTTGTACTAACAAGAAAGATATAAAATAGCAGAGGAAAAAACAATAAAGCATAGTTCAGAATCAGGTTTCAAATTTTGTCACATGACAGGATTGAGTTTGGAATCAGCAATTCTGATAAATTAGGTTGAGAACTGACCAGAATCTTAAGTTTCTTGGACATCTGACAAAAAGCTATGATTTTCTTCCTGCTGTACAAGCTGCACATGCTATATAAGCATACAACCTTTTCTAGAGTAGATGTGAACCCCCCAAAGTAATTGTCAATTAAATTTCTTAAATTAAATTCTATTTTTAGATGCAAAGAAAACATTTGAAATTTAAAGGGATCCTTTGTTGAATCTCTTTAGTAGTAAATGATCAGAATCCATGAAGCACTCTTTTTGTTGTTTTTTTGCAAGGTGATGGGGTTAAATGACTTGCCCAAGGTCACACATCTAGGTAATTAAGTGTCTGAGGTCAGATTTGAACTCAGAACCTCCTGACTCCAGGGCCAGTGCTTTATCCACTGTCCATGAAACATTTTCAAGAGATATTTGAGGTCAAAATTTTTTCAAAATAATGCTAAAAGTATTTAATTTTTTTTTAGGTATTTTGCAAGGCAAATGGGGTTAAGTGGCTTGCCCAAGGCCACACAGCTAGGTAATTATTAAGTGTCTGAGGCTGGATTTGAACCCAGGTACTCCTGACTCCAGGACCCGTGCTTTATCCACTACGCCACCTAGCCGCCCCTAAAATGTTTTAATTTTTAATGGAGTAAATAATAATAGATATATAACAAATACTGAGGTCCTCAATATTTTTAAGTTTGTATAAGGTCCCGAGTCCAAAAAGTCTGAGAATGACAGCCCTCAAGGGACTCAGACTTGTGGAAAAGAACAATGTGTACAGTTGGAGAATGGTAGATAAGTTTCCTTCTCCAGATTTCGTTTCAGTCTTTGTCTTTTGAAAGTTAGGTCATGTGAGGACAGACAAAAATTCAATGGAGAGGAAAAGGTCCCTATGGTCAAAGCTATGGTTTTTCTAGTAGCTATATGGCTGCGAGAGTTGTACTATAAGGAAAGCTGAGTGCTGCAGAATCAACATTTTCAAATTCTGGTGCTAGAGGAGTTTTTTTTTTTTAGGTTTTTGCAAGTCAAATGGGGTTAAGTGGCTTGACCAAGGTCACATAGCTAGAGAATTATTAAGTGTCTGAGACCGGATTTGAACCCAGGTACTCCTGACTCCAGGACCGGTACTTTATCCACTGCACCACCTAGCCACCCCCCCAGGAGACTTTTGAGAGCCCCTTGGACAGCAATGGGATCAAATCAGTTAATATTTAAAGATGTCTGATCCAACTTTATTTACTGGAAGGTCAAAAACTGAAACTGAAGCTTAAATATTTTGATCACATAATTAGAAGTTGGGACTCATTAGAAAAGACCCTGATGTTGAGAAAGAGTAAAAGCAAAAAGAAAAGAGGATGGTAGATGGGATGGATAGATAGTGTCATGGTAACAAGAAACAAGAACTTAGACAGCTTTCAAGAAAGACTAGATAATAGAATGGCCTGGTATTGTGCTATGGCTTATGGGGTCAAATGAACAACAAAAATAGTTTGTTCTCTGTGATTGGCAATTTCTTTTGAGAAACCATAGTTTCTCATTACACACTTGGAATTAGGAAGACCCAGATTTTATTCTTAACTCAGACACTGACTTAGCCACATGTGACCCCAGGGAATTGGATACCTACAGTTTTCTTCTCATCTCTAAAATGAGATCTTTGATCTCTAAGTTCCCTTACATCTCTAAATATATAATCTTATGAGCATGTGATTATTTCATCATATTTCTGGTTTGTATTCCTAGCCTAGATCAGTAGCTATAACTAAACATGCATTACACCATCAGGTAATGGAAAGAAGAAAAGACTTAGAGATAAATAGAATTAAATCACAGTTACAACACTTATTAGCCATATAACCATGGGCAAGTCCCTCTAATATTTCTGGAATTCACTTTCCTCATCTGTAATATGAGCAAGTTGCACCTTAAGTTCTCTGGCTATGAGGCTCCAAATATTTTAAATTCAAACATATAGAAATGAGCACTCAACTGGGAGGGAAGTATCAAGCTAAAATTCTCTGATTGCTGCTGACTCCCTGTCTGACCTTAGATATATATACATATGTACATATCCATATCCATACATATTTATACACATATATATGTATATGTATATGTATATACATATATGGATGAATATGGATATGTAAATACAAATATGGATATATGTATTTTACTTTACCACTTTAGAGTTAAATAAATATATTAGATCAGATGTCACATAAATTCTATTTCTAGCTATAATGAAGGTAAGATGCTCCAAAAGTCTAATTGAACTTAAAAAGTATAATGGCAACATAGCTGATTTCCCGCCCCCCTACATTTCCATAAAAGGCCAAACTCAAGTAAGGATTTGAATCCAGAAATCAAGAGAGGTTGTGACTTTTTCATCCTGGGAACTCTTTAAAAGTGGACATAAATGTAATATCCAATATTTTTTTAATTTTCAGACTTTAACCAAACAAGTACCTAGATAGCAATTCATGTGAAAAAGGATCTAAGGCTCTATGCTTTAAAATAAACATAAGACTATAGTGTAATAATGTAGCGGCGAAAAGAAGAGTAAGATTTTGTCAGTTGCATTAATAGAAGTATGATCCCACTGCTCCCCAACCCTGGGTTGTGTTTTCCTGAAAGAAAGTTCTATGATGTGGAGTTGTTGTTATTCTGTCTTTGCTTTTAAAGAGGACCAAAGACATCATAAGATTATGTCTTGACTCATGTGAATTGGATTTAAGAGAAGCAAAGTTGCACAAAGTCATCAGCTTCATTTTCTCTTCCTGAGTCATCAAAGTCTAGGGTCAAGACAAAAGTCAGGACTATTAGTGATGACCTGGGGTGCAGTGATGATCTTGGATCTCTGATATCTGACCATCTCTAAGCACCCCAGCTGACTTCTTGGTCATTGCATCAAATTGTTCTCATCTGGTCATTCTGCCAGGTAGAAGACATTCTTGGGGTAGACATCCCTCTTAACTCACAGATGTATGATGCTGAGTGTAGTATATGTGGAAGGAGTCATGAAGTCCAATTAGCTGAGAGACCTCTAATGCATCACGCCTTGTATATGTGAAAGACTTTGGAGAAGGGAGTTCAAGAGGGATAAAATATAAATTTCTAAGTGGGAGATATGGGAAAGTCAGACTCAAACAGGTCCCTTGACTTCTAGCACCAGCAAGGCTAGTAGATGCTAAAAAGAGCCTTTTGATTCTAAATTTTCTTTGGCTGAGATGAGTTTTAATCTCACTCCTTGTTGAGGAGATTATTTACACTCATGTATTCATTTCACTTTGGCAGCTGAGTAGAGAAAGGACTGGAGGAGAGAGAGAGGCTCATGGCAGGAAGACAAACCAGCAGGTTTGTATAAGGTATGATTAGTGAGTGTCTGAAGATCTGAATTTAAATTCCATCTCAGACACTTACTAGTTGTGTGACCCTGGAGTTCTCTTACCCTCAGTTTCCTCATCTGTAAAATGGAGATAATAATAGTGACTTAACACTGCACACTCTCACTCAAACTCAATTCATTTGCTTGACATGGCATCATCTCCCTGATTTCATGGTCTTCTTGGAAAATGAAAGACATGCATCAACATCATTATCATCATCAATGCATATCTAAATAGTGCTCTGAAATCTTTAAAGTGCTATGTTAATGCTAGAAATTTTTAAAAATCATTTTAAAAATAGGATCTAATTAATTTTAAAAAGAAGATTTAATTAATTCAAAAAGTAAGATTCTTCTATTTTTAGATGAAAAATAGTCCTGGATGAAATGATGAATCTGGATTTCATTACAGGTTCAAGTGATAGTACTTTTACTGCTAAGAATATTTGATGCTTGGTGGGACAGGTAAGTCTCCTTTGTTATTAAACAAACTCGGAGGCATGTTTGGGGGTTTGGAGAGGGATACATAATCATTCCTTCCCTCCCCTTCCCTGAAAGCAACAGTTGAATTCCAACAGATCTTTGCCTGTTCCATGCTCTTCGTCTGATCCTGCTCCTGGCCTAAAGCCATTAAATTGTTCCAGTCTGAAATCAAAACCACAAACAGCAGCTGTTTCCAACCTTAGCCCTAACATGGAGCCTCACAAGTGGCCAGCTAGGAGTTGAATACAGACTCTATTCTTTTCTTTCAAAGCAGTTGTCCCACTTGTCCTAGCCTTGTAAAGGGGTGGGGGGGTGGAATCTAAAGCCAGTTGGTAGTTATAATCCAAAACCTAGACTAGAGTCAGTCCAGGGCTCACATCAAGTCTGAAGCTTGTCCAAATGTTACCCTGCTACTGCAGCTGTCTCTCCCCAGACTTTTAACTGAAACCCAACAGGAGCTCATCATAATGCAGCTATGTATTTCAAAAAAAAAAAAAAAAAAAAGGGGGAACTCTTCCCCATCTGGCATAAACAGAATATTCTCTTTGTCATAGGCTGCTTTGTATATAATATGAAGAAAATGGAAATGAGTTAAGATGTCTGAAAAGAATATGTTAGGTTGGACCATACACAAATACAAGCATGTAAATGAAAAAAAAATCATGTCCTTCCATAAAACACTATTCATCTGAACTGATCTACAATTCAATTTAGCAACCATTTACTAACCACTTCTTATAAGAAATGGCAACGTGCTAGCAAATGGGCAAGACAAAGATTTTTTAAAGAGAGAACAAAAAAAGAAGGCAATGTCTCCTACCCTCAAAGAGTTTGCATTCTAGGATCAAAGATTTTAATCTGAATAGACCTCAAAGGCTGCTGAGCTCAACCCTCTCCTTTGACAGCTCAAAAAACTACTTCATAGAGAGCTAAAGTTGATTAGATAGGGTCAAAGTAAGTCAGAAGTGTGGAAATCTCAATCTTTTTTGATTTCAATTCAGTGCCCTATACTCTATGATAACACACTTCCCTCAGATCCCCCTCCAGTCATCCTAATTTATATCTGACCCCTGGATCCAGGGAGCTTTGGAGGAGAAAGTAAGATTGGTGACTTAGCACTGCACCCTTTCAATCAAATCCAAATCATTTGCTTGCCATGGCATCACCTCCTTTATGTCAGTCACGGTCTTCTTGGAGGATGAAGGACTTGCATCATCATCATCAGTCCCCAAAGTAGTAGGAAACCACCTAGGAATTGGGTCAGACAACTATGTGGCAAAGAAGAACAGCATATAAGGAAAAACATAAATATAGTTATGTTTATAATGTATAAGGAAAAAACATAGTTAATCCAAAACTGAGAGGTTCTTGAAAAGAAGCATTCTAGAAATGATGGGTGGTTCTCTCTGAAGGATATTGATCATTGTTATTGTTGGTGTTTGTTGTTTATTCTTCATTCCTGAAGAAGATCAATGATATGGGGGGGAGGTGATATCTTGCCAAGGAATCCTATTTAGAAAGGTGTTTGTAGAATAAATGGACTTCAATTTAAAAAAAAAATAACTTGTTCCATACTCCTAGATTGCAGCATTTCTGGGTTTCGGGTGTTTCTTCTTTCCGCCCAAGAATATGATCCTTCTTTCTGAATTTCTTCAAGTCTAAGCCCCAGTAAACAGGTTTCTAATTCCTATGACACTTCATTTAGGAAGAGCAATAACCTAAGGAGCTGAAAGGAAGCTTCTTCTCAAAAGAATACATTCACTTGAAGCTTAAACAAAGCATATACAAATGTTCAATGTAGGAAAAGTGACAGGAAATTCTGAAAACAACTGAAAATTCTTTATAAAGCTGACAAGCTGAAAAGGAAGTGTGGGGGAAGGGTGGTAACTCTTTGCTGCCATCAACTTTTCTGGGAAGAAATCCTTAGATGCCAATTCCATAAATAAGCTTACTTACTTTTTTTTTTGGAAGAGAAACTATAAGATATGTAAATGAAATAGATAAACCTCCAGAAAAGTTAAAATTTTCTACTCAGTATTTTGGGGGGAAGATAAGCACAGATCATTCACCTTAAAATAATATTAGTTCCAAATAATCAAAAGTTCTCTAGACACCTAAGATTTTTATTAAGCCTTTGTGGCTTTCTCATTTGCTTATTAACAGGACACAGAAATTTTTACATAAGAAAAAAATGCCTCCTTTAGTTGAAAAAGAAATGAATTTTTTCAGCATTTGTTAATGATATTTATTGTCTTTGGAACTGCAAGCCAGAATATGTCATTCCATACCCTTTGAAACAGGCATTTACATTTATAGATGACATTTAGATTTAAATGCATATATATGCATATATATACATAGATGAGATATGTGATTTGATTGGTATAGGGAACTTCCTGAAACTGATGCAGGTTGGCCTCTTCTTTGTTGTGCACTGAGGAAGTAACTTCCCCAATTTTTCAGGATCACACCAATGAGTGAATCAATCAATCACTTATTAATATTTTACTCTGCACAAAATATTGTGATAAGTGTTAGGGAGACAAATACAAAATTCTCAGAATTCACATACTAATAGAGGATACAAGGTAGTTGGAAATTTTTAGCTGCAAAACAGATGGAAAAAGTCTCCTGGTCCTTAGGGTGCAGTGGCAAAGCAGATGGTCATGTTGTTTCTCTAATGTCATTTCCACTGATAAAATCATATCAGTTTCTGAGGATGAACCATCTGACAGTGCCAAGGACTTAGGTGGCAAGAACTATTTTGCTTGATACAATCAACTAAGGGTCCTATTAAATCAGTAGCATCTACCTCTATCTGTATTTTATTTGTATTGTATGTTATACACAATTGATTGAGAGACATGGAAGTCATTGGCAAAGGACCACCCAGTATGGAGTACCTTTATCAAAAAAGGCACTGTGCTCTATGAGCAAAGCAGAATTGCAGTGGAACAAAAACAACATGACATGTGTAAATTTTAAGACGTCTCCATTCCAAATGTCCACATTGACTATTTGTGCCCAACCTGTTGTAGAGCTTCCTAAGCACGTATTGGTCTGATCAACCACAGTTGGAAACACTGTACCTTGACCTCAACATAATCACATCATTTTGGTCTTCTTCAAGAACAAAGGATAAAACTACCAAGCACCATTGTATGTTACATATCCACATGTCATTGTGCTATTTCTATTTTCAAATGAATTCATGATCTCATTGATTCGGAAGTAGTACAGATAATATTCCTAGTAGTACAGATTATATTCCCACTTGGACATTTTTGTTCCCTCATAAGATCAACATTGAGAATTCCCCCCCAAGTGGCTGAAGATATTCCTTGATTGCTTTGGACTTTACTAATGTGACATCTGAGGACTCTGGCTGTCCCTCCCCCCCCCCCCCTTGTATTGAGTGAGTTTACTATCCCTATGGTACAATTACTTGATTACATCTTTTATTCTAATTCTTCAAAGCTCCTTTTTGGTTATATGTTGCAACCTATTCTCACCCAACATTCACTTCTCTATTTCCTGTTGTGTAAAAACTCATTTGTAATACTATGGAGGCAATTTATTCCATGTCTTACTACAATATAGCAACATTGGCAGAATGTTGTTATTAAAGACAAACTCTTTGCTTTTCATGGGAAGCTTGGAGTCAGTAAAGCAGTTTTGTAATTTTCTGGAAGCTAAGTTAATCTGCTTTCCTTCTTTTAAACTCTGGGTCCAATTTGTTGTCCATTTGTACTGTCTGTCCTTCTAGACAAGTTCCATAAGTTGTTCATACAAAAGCATTTTGAAATCTAGGCAACAGATATTATTTGTCTGCTTAATCTTTCCTACTGTATAATCAGACCAAATTCCATTAAATTATTACAGATTCTTTGCCTATTCAATGTGGTGATGGGGAGAGAGAGGGGAAAGAGGAATAGAGGGAAAGAACAGAAAATAAATAATTTAAGTGATTACAGATCTATTCCAGTAGCCTCTGTGATGTTATTTGACTTTATACAATCAGTCAAATTTTACCTGATATCAGCAACACCTAGAGATACTTTCTACAGTGAATCACTCATTCCTTTCTCAAACTAGGGTCTTTTCCATCACAGTTCTAGATTCCTTTAGTGAATCTTCCTGTTTTATACTTTGCCTGATGGCAATTGAATAGTGATTTTTGTTGTTATGTCTTCCAAGAAATCTTGAGTGATTTTGATATATATGATAAGAGATATCTTATCATAGAAAATATAGAATCAAATACTTTTTTATATCTGGATAATGGAATCATATATTCTCTGCATCTTTCTGTTTACATGAAAATGTAAAAATGCTGGGTATGGTAGTGCTTACTGATAGTCTCTGCTGCTCAGGAGACTGAGGCTTGAATTCAGGAATTCTAATCTATATAAGTCCTACTGTGTGTCCACCCCAAGTTCAATACTAATCTTGGGAGTCCCCAGAAGTGGGTTCCCATACTGCTGAAAAAGTGACCTGACCCAGGCTGAAAAGAGAACAGATCATGAGCAGTTGTTGTCATTTTCAGTGATGTCCAACTCTCCATTACCCTATTTGGGGTTTTCTTGGCAAAATTAAAGGAATGGTTTGTCTTTTCTTTCTCCACCTATATTAATGGATGAGGAAACTGAGGCAAACAAGGTCAATCGATTTACCAATCAATTAAATAAGTGTCTAGGGTCAGATTTGAACTTGGGAAGACTAGTCTTCCTAATTCAAGGCTTGGCAGTCTACCTCTGAATCCCCTATCTTTTCATTAGGAGAAATAGGGAGATTGAATTAAAAAAAAAGATAAAGATGTGATACAATGATGATGACTTATAAAAGCCAGCTTGTCCCTTTGATTTATGTATAAATGATTCACAAAGATTTTGTATACATGGGGGAGAAGAAAAAAGGTGATATTTTCCCACACTATTTTTATTATCTTCACTTCTTTCAGAGGAGAAAACATACCTCATATATGAGTTCCTCAATGCCCAGACGATTGTGTCACTGCCAGAATGGATATATTTTTTTCTCCCATATATACATATATATATGTATATATATGCACATAAATATGCACACAATTCAAGTGCATGCTTGCTGCAATATGGCTCCTTTCCTCTCCTTTGTTATTTTTAGAGTCATTTCAACTTCCTCTATAAACATATCTGGACTGAGATATCAAGGTCTAAGTGTGCTTCCACTGTGCTTGATGGAGAAAAGAATCTGTTATAATGACTTTTGCAAATCTTATCCATTTTTCTTTTGTTTCTTGTCTTTCTTCCATTTTCATTCAAAAAGCTTTTGATAGTTCCTAGCTTAGGTAAATATCTTCCTAGTTTTCTTTTCTCTTTTCTTACTTATACCACTCTTCTCTGCTTTATGAGGCAATATTGTTTATAGCTGTCCATCCTCCTTGTTTGTGAGATTTTATAAATGAGTTTGCATTCTAACTCAATGTTGTCTTGGGCAGCTATCTCTCCATTTAGAACATGTCAGCTGTTTGCTGACTTTATTGGACCTTTTTGTTTTGGCAATTCATTTATACTCGTAAACTTATGTATAAAAGTAGTATAGGCATTGTGGACTTCAATTTTGTGTTATAGTCCCCATTTTTTTTTCAGTTACTTGATTTAGTAGTTCAAAGAGAGGTTGTTTGAATGCTTGGATGGCATATCCTTATTTTTTTTTCTTCTTTCTTACTAATTCTGATCTTACCTCTGACAAACTGATGATCTGACTATACACAGACAGCTGACTCAGGGATAATTCTCATGTAACAAGCAACAAGTTTTTTCCTGTCTGTCAAAATATAATCTAGTTAGTTCTTTATTGTGTTAGTTGTTGTTCGCCCTGCCCAATATCTACTAATTTTGTTTCCAGTGAAAGTGTTTATGATATCAGAGACATGAGGCTTCTTTAATCTATTTCATCTATGGCCTTTTTCATTACTTCTTCCCAAAATATGCCCTTACATTTTTCTCCCTATATTCACCTTTTGCACTGAAGTCACCAAGAATCAGAGGATATACTGATTTAATTTGGAAGGTCTCATCAAATACATAGTTTCTCTACCCTTCCATCCTTAGTAACCAATGTTGGTACATCAGTTGGATTCTTCTAATGGTGGTTTTATTGAAAATTTTACATTTACATTAAGATACATGAAGACAATCATCCAATAAAATAATGTTTTTGATGCCTTTGGGTACATGATAAAATTCCTCCACTATCCCCTTTCTTTGTCTTTTCAAGTGGTCCCTTTGAACTATTCTTCTATTTAGCTGCAATTTCTCTCTTCTGACTTTGTTTATAGCAGGAATGACAACATTGATTTTTAGAATTAATTAAATAAATTAAAGTTTATTGATCACCTAAATACTATGTGATTTCCAGTGTGTTATGCACCCTTTCCTCCCACTTCCACACTGTCATTGTAGAAGAGAGAGAGGGGATGGCAGAGGATTGCAATAATATTTTTTTGTTTCATGAGTGGCCATCCCACCATCTCTCACCCCCCCCTCAAAAAAATCATTAACAAGTCACTGATCTACTAATGAAGTTCCTCTCCCTCATCCCAATTATTCTTGGAAAACAGAATAGTCTTTCGGCAATGCCAGCATGGTAGAAACTGACAGAGATTGTTTTCCACTGGCATAACCTTCAAGAAGCCAGGGAGGGTCATCTTCACACCTCCATACACAATGAAACATTGAAGCATTGGAGTGTCGAGGATTATTTTGTTAAATACATAAAAATGTTATCATGAATAATTCAAAAAACAACATTTCATGAAATGAATTTGCACAACTCAAAAAAGCAGATACTTTCATTCATGCAAAGATAAACCTTGCATAGCATTTATCCTGAAGGTAGTTAGATGAAAAAATCTGGTTCCTTTGAAGACAAGATCTGGCCAAATCACATCTTGATTTTTCCCAATTTCTTGAGGTTGGATACCATTTCAATTTTTGTCTCTGTGTATTCAGTACCTAACACTGTACCTGATACATAATTGGTTTCTTGAATTGAATTACTGATGGAAAATCTTATATTTCCTGTTATATATTAAATATAAATGGAAAGAAATGAATCTTAATTTGGTCTCATCTATCAATTTCGTTTGTTTTACTTCGTTTTTGTTTTGGATTTTTGCAAGGCAATGGGGGTCAAGTGATTTGGCCAAGGTCACATGGCTAAGTATTATCTGAGGTCAGACTTGAATTCAGGTCCTCCTGACTCCAGGGCCAGTGCTCTATCCACTGTGCTATTTCGATTTTCCACATCTATCAATTTCTAAATGACTTTGTACACACACACACACACACACACACACACACACACACACACACACACACTAACACATTCCTTAAGATTTAGTATAACCATTCTATTGTTGAAAGAATCAGAATGAATTTCATTTCTTAAAAATTTCACAAGATTTCCTTATAAAATTTATTGCATTTTTATTACTTTGTACTTATATTTACTTTATATGTATGTGTTTATATAAAGTAAATAAAATCCATGTATAATCATAACCCACAGAATATTTTCAGATTCTCTCTACCTGTTTCTAGCCAATTATATGTATGTGACAGTGTTCTGGGTGCTAGGCTCTTTGAATTAATAAAGTCTGATGCTCTGGCCCTGGATGACGCATCCCTGAAAGGACTTTGTATTTTAGTATGATGAGACAACTCCTGGACAGTCTCTTGGTTCTCTCTTCTGCTCTATGACAAGAGCATGGAAAGAGGGTGCTATATCACTGAAAAAGAAGACACAACTTCTAGTTTCCCCTTCTTCTTTCGACTTTTCTTATGTGGCAAGTAATAGTCTTTGCCACTAGACTTTCTCATGATGGACTGGGAAGATGGACAGCAAACTTCCCTACTATCTCACTGCTCTTTCCTTGTGGAGCACAGACTACTGGGCAAGCTTGCACCTGAACCCCGATCTGTTTTTTCTCTTTGTTTCTTTTTCTGAGTAAGTTACCAAATATTCTCAAGTTTAAAGGTAACCTTATAAGTCTGAGACACCCTTGGTCCATAGATTGGAGCTGACAGGCAGCCAGGAGAATTTCTCCATCATAGAAAATAACCATCAGCAGAAAACATAGATCAGGAGTTATAGAGGCTGAATAGTTAAAATGAAATGTGGAATGCCTAAGAATAGGCTAAAAATGCTTTATATTCTGATCTAGATTAATTATTACCCACTCTAAAGATCATAAAAATAGCTCTAAACCCACTATTAAATCCTATTTTCATTCATTGTATCACTGTATACTTTGTCTTTTGTTTGTAGGAAATAAATTGCTGTCTCTTAGTTCATTTATAATGTAAGTCTTTTGATGTTGTACTTTAGAGACATAAACTAAAACCTGAATTAAAATAAAAATTTCTCCTACAGCACAGGTATGGTTTTTTTTTAACAAAAATGGTGAAAAAAAGGAAGCCTAATCCTCCCTTTAGAGACTAGATTCCCCAATAACTGATTTTATCCTGAATCACATTTTTAGGTCTAAAGCAAATGAGCCTTTAATGAATCAGGAGTGGGAACAGTTCTCTAACTCTTGTGGACCTAATAGTAATTCTTAAAGTAATGTATATATAATGTGTGTGTAGAGTATGGGTAGAAGCCACTATAATAATGAGAAAATCAATAGCCAGGCAAACACATAGCGCACGCGTGCACACACACACACACACACACACACACACACACCCCATTTTGTAGTTGGTGTTGTTGTTTCGTTTGTGTCCCACTCTTAGTGACTACATTGGGGGTTTTTTGGGCAAAGATACAGGAGTGGTTTGTCATTTCTTTCACCAGCTCATTTTCTAGATGAAAAAAGACTGATGCAGAGTGAAGTGACTTGCCCAGGGTCACACAATAAGTGTCTGAGGCTAGATTTGAATTCAGGTTTTCCTGGCTCCAGACCTAGCACACATTGTGTGCCCTAGCTGTCATTTGAGTGTGTGTGTGTGTGTGTGTGTGTGTGTGTGTGTGTGTGTGTAAAATATACACAGATGCATATAGATATGTGTATTCATTTGACACCAGCTGCTCTATCTGGTTTCAGCTCCATCATTATCCTCATTATACTCACCCAGGATAACAGGATAAACTCATCATCAGGAAACTCATCATCACAGAAATTATTTCAGTTTTTCCCTGGCACCCTCAGTTGCTTCCGCTTTTCTGTTTGAGGGATGAAGGAAAAACTTCCTCCCAGAGCCTCCTTGTGTGGGGAGTGGGGGTGGGGAAGTTGCCCAAATGTAACCATCTCTTTAATGGCCACTAACCACACTACTTGGCTTTGAATTCACAATCTAAATTTTTATCAAATTATATGGTATTGACTAACAAATAATATTTGCTCCCCAGTAAAATGCAATCTCCTTGAGGGAAGGGACAATTTGGGTTTTTATCTCTGTGGTAATGACTACTAGAATTGTCTTACATACCCCTACTTCAGGTTCTTCCATATGCTTCAGGTCATACAGAAGTCAAAAACCAGCTGTCTTAACCATTCTATCCATACTTAAGTTAGACGTCATTTAACAGTGGACTACTTCAGTCCCAGATTCTTCACTAGGAACATGCTGTTGTCTTCTAGGAGAAGATTCTGAAGTATTATGCTGTAGCTATTTTTATAGTTAGAAATCAGTCATCATCAAGAGTCATCATTACTGACCTTATATGGGGGAAGTAGATGAAGGTGGGGAGGTGGGGGGGGAGGGGGGGACACACCAACTAGATAGTCTAACATATTGGAATGCAACTTTCCTAGCTGAAAGTTTCCTTATTACCCTTTCACAAAAAGAAAATAAAAGTTATTGATGAGAAGGAAAAATATTGGTGAATAAATAACATATTACTGGAAGAAAATGTTACAAATCTTCCACAAAATGCACTAATTCTAGGATATATTTCTAGTTATAAAACTTGGTTCAACACACTTTATTCCATTATAACTCAATAGAAATAAATGTATATTTACTAACAAAAAAAGAAATGAGATTGAATCCGATAAAGATTTATTAAGCACTCCCTTTGTGCAAGGGATTATGCTATACAATGGGCATAATAAATATAAAAATAACAAGTCAGACCTTACTTCCAAATTAACTGTTTCACTTCTCTCTCTCTCTCTCTCTCTCTCTCTCTCTCTCTCTCTCTCTGTGTGTGTGTGTGTGTGTGTGTGTGTATGTGACTCTCTCCCTCCACTCTCTCTTTCTCTCTTTCTCTGTCTTTCTCTCTCTCTCTTGTCTCTGTCTCTCTCCCTCTTGTCTCTGTCTCTCATCCCCTCTTTCTTTCTCCCCTTCTCTCTACTCCCTCTGTCTTCTCTTTCTTTATCTCTCACTGTCTTTGTCTCTGGCTGGCTGTCTCTGGCTGTCTCTGACTCTGTCTCTCTGTCTCCCCCATTTCTTTTCTCTCTCTCTCTCTCTCTCTCTCTCTCTCTCTCTCTCTCTCTCTCTCCCCTCTCTCTCTCTCTTCCCCCCCCATGTCTCCATGTCTCTCTGTCTTTAGAGTTTGTAGAGGTCACTACAATAATAAGAAAATCAAAAGTCCTCAGCTGGGTGACTGCCACACAAATTAAAGACAATTTCCATTGCATACCAAAGAACCCATTAAGGGTTAAGTGTGAAAATGTGGCCTAATGTAAGTTCCATGACCTTCCTTGTCACTCCTAAGGAGAGTGTCTTATATTTAGCATGCACCCGGTACATATTTATTCCTTGATTTTACATTTCTAACTAGCAAAAAGTCATGTTGTGAAATATTCTCTGAGTCTAGTGTCATACACATTATAGGAACCTACTGAAGGTTTGTGGGTAACAGCAAAACCATTATAGATACTACAAACTCTGCAGGGAAGCATTGAGTGACAGGCAACCCTGACGTTGTATACAATTTGGTTTAATTTTTGCTTCCTAGCAAATCCATGTGAACTAAGATATTAAAATCCTTGATCTCAAAACCAAATCCTCCTATATTCTCTAAGAAGTTGGAAAGTTTTGTTTTGGGAGCAGGTTTTCGTTGTTGGGTTTCTTTTTTTTCAGATTTCTGCTGTCTGAAATTCTAATTCCCAGAGGGGAAAGAGCTGGAAACTCAGAAAGGAAAGATATGCTGAGGAGAACATGAACCTAACTGGAAAAGACGGCAGACCTTTGGCGGTAATTGCAAGTCATGCTATGAACATTTCAAAGGTGTCTAGCATAGCCCAAGCTTATCAACTCCTTCCCTTTTCCATCCCAAATTCCAACTCCTACTACCTTCTAAGTTTTCCATCATTGTCGAAGACACTACTGTCCTCTTGGTTACTCAGACCTAGCAAGACCATGGCCTTAAGGTTATATTTTACTTCTTTTCTTCCTTGCTGCCTCTTCTGAATGAGCAACTGATTCTGCCACCAATTCTCTCCATTCTCCTCTCAGTTTATATTCTCTGCTTCTACAGCCACAACCAACTCAGATCCTATTAATCTCTATGTTGTTTTTCTATATCTTCCCCTTAACTCTAGCTTTTTTTCCCTATTCAAAAATAGCCTTGTAGGTGTCTAACCTTCCTCCAAAATAGAATCCATGCTATTGAGTTTACTAAAGAGACTATAGTGGCTATTTCCTACTGGATCATCTCAATTTTCAATGACAGCCCTAACGTAGCTTCCAGGGACACAAAGACAAAAATAAATATCCCTTGCTCTCAAAGAGTTTATATTCTATGGAGTAGCCAACATACATATAATAGATATGCAGCTAGGTGGTTCAGTGGATAGAGTACCAGACCTGGAGTCAGGAGGACCTGAGTTCAAATGTGAACTCAGACCTATGGCTCTGTGACCTTGGTCAAGTCACTTAATCCTGATTGCCTCCCTTTCAGGACCATCTCCAGTTGTCCTGATTCTTTTCTGGTCCCTGAACCCAGATGGCTCTCGGGAGTAAGTGAAGCTGAGAATTTAGCACAACACCCCCTCACTCAAATTCAGTTCACTTGCATGTCATGGCATCATCCCACTGATGTCACACTATTCTTCAAGAATGAAGGACAAACTTCATTATCAATGCCTAACATTTATATAATATCTAAAAGTTTGCAAAGCAGCTCTGCTGGTTATACCACCTTGCAAGTAATATAAATTCTGAAGGCTAGGGCAACTCTCTAAGATTATAAATTATAGAGAAAATACTGATCTGTACTGCTAGAGGCCCCCCCCCATCCCCAATGAAATCACAGTGCCAGTCCCTATTTGGGCTTTATCCCTTACATATTATTTCATCTGCTTCTCACATTAACCTTGTGAGACAGGAGCTATTAGTATTTCCATTTTATAGATGAAGAAAGTGATGTTTATGGAGGTTAAGTAACTGGTTCTAGGTTAACACAACTAATGAGCTTCTGAGGCAGGATTTAAGAAAAGGTCTTTCTGTTTCTAAATTCAGAAATTAATTTGAGGGAGAGGGGCAGGGGAAAAAAGATGAAGGGATGCTGGAGGAATCAGAAAGGGTCTCATATAGATGATGCCAGAGTTGAGCTTAAAAGGTAAACAGGGATTCTAAGAAGCAGCAATGAGAAGGGACTATATTGCCTTCTATGCCAAGACAGGAGATAGAAGATGGAATGACATTTGTACTCAACAACAGTCTGTTTGACTGGACTGCTGCAAACATGAAATAAGAGCCTCTGCCATCTAATCAGATTATCCCACTTATTTCACCTATTTGGGTTTCACCAGGATCATTGTTTTTTTTTCTAATGCTGCTTCTGCTACTTGTAACTCCTTCTCCCCCTGATTCATGCCTATCTCTTCCTTCAAGACTCCTTTGAGGAAACTTCCCTGATTAACCTCACTCTACAGGCTCATGGCTTTATTTTGCATCCCCCGCAGCACTTATGCAGACAAACATTTTCACTGCCTGCTAATTTTCTACTTGCTTCATGGATGCATGCTTCCTCTGCTGCATTGTAAACTCCTTATGGGGATGGACCCTGCCTTCTAATGCATCCTCTGCTGGAGCTGACACAGTGCTTTACAGGCTCTAAGTGCCAAATAACTATCTGATGAATAAATTGCTGTGAGGAACTCAATCTAAATAAACTCAATCAAATGAAAAATTCACTTATAACTTAGTGTGTTGTTGTTGTCCACTCATTCCCAACTCTCCCTGACTCCATTTCGGGATATTTTTTTAAATGAGTGACTCTCCCTTGTGTTCCACTCAAACTAATTTGGGTGGAAATAGATCCTCTGTCTAGATTGTCCAAAGTGGGAGCAGTCTGACTCTATAGTCAGATAGTGTCTCTCTCTCTCTCTCTCTCTCTCTCTCTCTCTCTCTCTCTCTCTCTCTCTCTCTTTTTAAGGTTTTTACAAGGCAATGGGGTTAAGTGATTTTCCCAAGGTCACACAGCCAGGTAATTATTAAGTCTCCAAGGCTGAATTTGAATTCAAGTCCTCCTGACTCCAGGGCCAGTGCTCTATTCATTGCGCCACCTAACTGCCCTCATTTTGGGATTTTCTTGAGGATGCTGCAGTGGTTTGCTATTTCCTTCTCAAACTTTTCAGATGAGTCAACTGAGGTAAACAGGGTTAAGTTGCTCAGGACCATAGAGTTAGTAAATGTCAGACTCTGGATTGGAACTCATGAAAATGAATTTTCCTGATTCCAAGCCCAATACTCTATCCATTGCACAAGCAATTAATCGACCAGCTATTATCTTAAGCCCCTACAATGTGTAAAATAGCATGCTAGACTATGGAGATTTGAAGAGTTAGAGATACAGAAGAGAACTTCTTTGACTCAACAAAAAATTATTCTTAAAACTCCAAAATTTATTGACTTTGGAATTTGTTTAATATTTACTATACCCAACATATTCATTTTCCAGAATTAAGTTAAAAGAAAACACATAACATTAGATTTTAACCAAAAAGCAAAGCTCTATTAAGTTCGAGTATCTCCAATTTAATCTATTAATGCCTGTGTAGAGCAATCATATTTTATTCAGATAGATATGTAGAGAGAGTGTCAGTATTTAAACAAAGGACAGAGAATAATGGAATTCTAGAGCAGAAGGGACCTTAGTGTTCATCCAGTCCAACATCTCCTTTTACCAATGAGGAAATTTAGTCCTCCACAGGAGAAGGTCCAAGATTACACTGTAACTCCTTAAGGACCTAGAACTTAAACCCAAGTTTGGAAATCTCTAAACTTTTATAAAAGGCACCTAGAGGGCTCAGTGGATAGAACACTGACCCTGGACTCAGGAAAATTATCGGTTCAAATCTGATCTCAAACAGACACTGTCACTTTAGGCAAGCCACTAAATCCTTTTTTGCCTCTGTTTCTTCATCTATAAAATGAGCTGCAAAATGAAATGGCAAAATTTCTCCAGTATCTTTACCCCCAAATGGGGTTATGAACATTTAGACATACTAAACAACAATAGCAACAATTTCAGCTGAACAAAGATTCAGTGCTAAGCAAGCTTAAACCTTCATCACCACTTGATACTTGTTTTGCTTTAATTCTTTCATAGTTCTTCTTTACTCTTCCCACCGCTCATTTTTTTTACGCACAAAATAACTTAGTCATTTCTCTTTCCTGATCCTCTCATCTGTTGATTACCTTTTAATCCCCACACATCAATATTACTCATATTAGAGATTAAGATCCATTGCTGGGTATTATGGAAACCTGAACTACAGAAATTCACATATTTATTTGGGCCAGGAAAGAGGAAGAGAAGAGTATACTTGTTAGCTAAACTATTTCCCCAGGATGCTTATCCATCTTCTTTCCTGACCATTTCTTTTGCTTCCCTATGCACTTTTGTATCTTACTTCCTCAAAAAGTTCTATCTCCTGAATAGTGTGCTGAAGGATCTCAGGAAAGTTAATGGATGAGAAAGTTTGAGGAAACAATACCCTCCCTCAATCATCTTCTTCTAACCATACCCTCTCTTGAATCCCTTCTCCCAGCTCTTCATATTCTGTTTAGTTCCTTTCTCTATTTGATTACCACATTTGTGAATCTTGCATTTCATATTATGTTACCGGTAAACAGCTGCAACATTTTGTTCTAAGGACAGCTGGATGCTGAGAGTAAAGTCATTGCTATTGCAGCTTTCATTAACTCAGGGTTAACTTCATTGAAAGATCTCCTAAAGAGATAGAGCACACAAATTCTAATCCTAGATCTTCAGTTAATATGCTGGTCTTCAGTCTTTTTTCTCTTCCTTCATTTTTTTAACCTGAAAAACAGAAAATACTTACATCATTCTCTTTTACAGAGTTATTGCAGATAATGTAATATTACATTATTGCACAGTGCAATTTTATATTTGGTGCTTTTTTTCAGATAAACTGAATCCAATAAAGATAGTGATATCCAAAACACAACCACACAGTCATAGTAGACCTGCCAGAATCCTTGCTCCACACCAATGCAACAGATTCTTTATTGACAGGCTGTAGGCACTCTCAAAGCATGTCATCATGCTTTATTAGGCTTTATAACCTTTCATTTAGATGTTTCCAGTAGAAGAAACAGCTCTTCTGCTTGCAGTCAGTCTCTTCTCCAATGTAGTCTATGCTAAGCTGCCAGATCAGTCTTCATGATGCATAAATATGATCATGTCACTTCACACTCAACTTCAGGGTCTCCCTATTATCTGAATTAGGGCCAGACTCCTTAGCCTGGTATACAAAACTATCCACAATCTGGCTCCAAACTATCTAAATTTATTTCACATTGTTCCTTCTCCTACACTAATGTTCCTATCAAACTGGATTATTCACTGTCCCCTTTTCCCACCTTTCTGTCATTGTTTTGTGTTCCTTATACCTTGTATCCCTTCTAGTTAATCTTTTAATTCTAGAAATTTAGTTGAATCCCTACAAAAGGATAAAATGTACCCGCATTCTAAATACATTAATACCATGTTATAAGGACTTTCTGGGATTTTCTCAGCTGTGTGTAGGTATATGGGAGGAGGGTAAATCACTTGATCAGGGATGTTCAACTCCTCCAACTACATTTATATTTGCTGCACTTCAGTTGTTTCAGTTATATCTGACTCTGAGGGTAAAGTGACTTGACAGAGTCCCACAGCTGAGCCTTATCTGAGGCCAGAATTACATATTTATTGTTTCCCCTAACATCATAAATTCAAAAAGGGAAGGGAAAATCATTTCTTATCTTTTTTAGGAGGATCTATCTCAATGCAATGCACAATTACAAATAATGGACATATAATAAGTATTTGTTGATTGTTGATTAAAAAATCATATGTGGCAAATTAATCCAATAAACCCAAAAGTTAACTGGTTATCTAGAGAAAGAAATTATGTGTCCTAAACTATGTCCTAAGAGGAAGTTATCGGAGGATTAAGAAGAATATGTATCTGGTGTCAGAAAAACATTGCTGGATAGGTTTTTGGAAAGTGGGGAGGATATACTTGCAAAATCAGAAGGATAAAGCAAACATATTTGAAGTCAGGCATGAGAAGGCCCTTGTGACCACATCAAATTCAGTTTTTGCAGAATTGTAGGAAAGGAAATGGGACTGGAGTAAGTAAAAGATGGATTTATAGAAGGGGAAAAAAAGGATCCTTAAATTTTCTGCAACTAAGTTTCTTTAGGTCAAAAGATAGATAAGTAAGGAAAGTTACAACAGTAAATGAATATTAAATGACAGGGCCTGAGATAAAAGTGTGAATTAATCTTTATTTCATATTGTTAATCCACCTAATCTACTCTAATCACCATCTGGGCCAATAGGGAGCATTTTTTCAGAGAAGTTATAGATTCAACTGGACAGCAAGAGCTTCCAAATCAGGCCAATTTCGATTCACTGAGGTGAAAGGTTAACAAGCTCACCCATTGTGCCCCTTAGCTTGAACATTTAGTGAACAGCTGGGGAGACTACTGTTATTGCATTTAAAATGCAAAAGTATAGCCATTACCCTCACTAGCCTCACTGCAGATTTTTCCCCCTGCAAGGAGAAAATAAACGCAGCTTGGCTAGCTAGAGGGCATATAAACTCAAACCTCGTATTTTCTCTCCTTTAAAATAGCTCTTGAAGAAGTGGGAATTGTTCCTGCAGCCACCTGAAAGAGCAAAGGTAGAAGGAGACCAATAGAAATGGAATTCCATTTAAAAACAACAATTATCTTCCCTCCCCCACCCAAAAAGAATATGTATTACCTGGGATTTGCAGATTGTTGGTTTCCCCAGTCAAGGAAAACTTATAACTGCCATTGATCTTAGTAGCAGCTATTGACAGTTACAAATGGATGATGGTGGTAAACAAACAAGAAACACACCTTTGTTTGTCATAAGGGGGCTTTTCATTTTAATGTAATGCCTTTTGGAATTACCAGGGGTCTGGCCACATTTCAAAGATTAATGAAGCCCTTCCTGTTGGTCTCAAACTGTGGACTGGGTAGGTTGCTCCAACCATGTTAGCCTGGCTTCCCCAGAGTTCATAATGACTCTTTAAGGACATGAGAAAAGTTTTACAGTTGAATTTAAGGGGCAGGTGTGACTATAAAAGTAAAGTGTTAGGCTTTGATAGATACTATAATTTTCCTTTGCATGGCAGCTTTCCAAAGAAGCATGGTACCCCTTGACCCCAACAAAGTAAGTCATAAAAAAGAGAGAAATACCACAAAATATGGAGATAACAAATAGAAAAGACTACCTCAGGGTTGTTATGTCCAAGAACTTGTTTTGCTTTGTTTAATGTTTTGATAACTGTATTGCAATGCAATTGATTTCTTTCATAATCCTACATAGTTTATTTTATGAATTTAAAAACACAATCCCAAGAAGCAGTCCAAAGGCTTTAACTTATCTCCAGAAGGCTCTTTCATGCATGTATGGGAGCACAGACACACACACACACACACACACACACACACACACAGAGTTTTCAAAAAAATATTTGATTAACTGAACCAAGTATCAGTGGCTTATTTGTGGGTATGAATTCAAATGTGAATGAATGTAAAAGAATTGCTAAATTCATATTTAAATGTTGCCTATAATGTGAAGCCACATGGTTTCTTGTTTGACTTTTTGGTGACTTGAGATTGCCTCAGGAATGAAAGAAAATGAATGATTTGGATTTGCAAAGTAGTAGTTGCTTGGTTTAAAAGACTTTGCCCTAAATTTCAGTTGATGAAAAGAAGAAATGACATTTGTGTTCAAATGGAGGAAAAAAATATTCTGGTTATTCAGTCTTGAAATAAAGGGTCATATAAATTATGAATGCAAATTTTGGGGAGCTTTACACTTACAATAGTGGAAATAGCCAGAGGATCAAGTGAACATGTAATGTTCTTTACTGGTTTTTAAAAGGGAGTACTTCTTTTCTTCCTTCTTTCCTATTTTCCTTCCTTCTTTACTTTCTTCCCATTTTCCCTTCCTTTTTTTCTTTCCATCCATTCTTCTTTATCTTTCTCCTTCTTTTCTCCCCTTTTTATTTCCTTCCTTTCCTCTTTCCTTCCTTCCTTCTCTTTACTTCCTCCTTTCCTAATTTCCTGAGAGATAGAAAGGAATGGTCTTTTTCATGGATGTTAACAATTGGTCATTTCATTGTAAACTAAGTTTCTTCCCACTCACCAAGAGTTCTTGACCTCGACACCTAAAAATACTAAATCTTGATGATTCAACATTGGTTTAAAATAATAATAAAACCAGATATTTATACAATGCTTTTAAAGTGTGCAAAGCATTTTACATTCACATTATTGCTTAAACCTTCAATAACCTTGGGACATGGGTGTATTTATTATTATCCCCATTTTACATATGAAAAAGCTGAGTTTCTGAAAGGTTAAGTCTAGGCCAGGTCCCTACAGTCATTAACATGTCTATAAAATGACTCCCAAATCAAAGAACATTCTTTTTACTAGGTCATGCTTGATTTAATTTTTTATCAATTCATGCTAAAATTGCAAATAATTATTTTGGGGCAGAAAACTAAGAACAAACAATCTTAGTCAGTGGCTTGTATTTTTTTTGTAAACCTGTGGCTCCCATACCATCTTAGAATGAATGAATTTGTCATCTAACCTAGAAAATGTTTCTGCAATGTAACTAAATAGAGTCAAAAATCTATCAACCAATATTATGTTCTTAAATGGGAGACTTTTAATTTTGAAAAATTAATCCACTCTCTAAAATTTCTAAGACTTTGATGCTTTACCAGAATCACAAAAGAGTTCACAACACTGGCCTGATTTCCAAACAGTAGGACTCCTTATGTTAACACAAAGAACAAATAAATCAGAAGGGCATTAATTTCCAGTCAAACTGGACCTTGTGCTTAATCTAGCACAATCACTTCATGTTGCAGATTAGAAACAGACTGAGAGGTAAAGTGATTTTTCCAAAGATCACACAGGTATAGCAAATAACCAAGACAAGCTTTAAAGCTACATTTTTTGACTCCAAATCTCTTTCAACTCCACCAACTTTCTTCAAGATGGAAAAACAGAATCAAGCAAAAAAGGACAAGTTACCCTAAAAAGAAAGGGCAGAGAACTAGAACTAGTTTACATGTAAAGGAGGTCATAGAAGCATATCAAATAACTTATGTCAACACTACAGTTGGCTGAAAAGCTAAGCAGAGAGCATAACAGGGGCACATTCTAGTTTGACATTAGCATTATTTACAAACCAGGAAAATCTGATTTCTTATCCCTCCTGTTCTAGTAACTGATACTAAAAATGTGAATTATGATAATGAAGAAAGCTGACAGATGGCACAAACACAGGATGGCTTTAAGCTTTCACACTTAGAACCTGTAAAGGCACAGAAGAGTAAATCCTGAATTATATATTCAGTCAAGAAAGTTCCTGTTACCTGTCTCCTTAGTTCCTTGATATTTACTTCACCATGGAACCATCAGAGTATCCTAGCAAAATCTATTGCTGCTTGTGGTTTCTCAGGTTATTGCTCAGCATTCAATCCAATATAATGACTATTCATTAAGGGTTGACACTCTCCTGGGTCTTGGAAGGAATCAATAAGACATAGCCCCTGACCTCTAAGAGGTTACAGTACAGTATAAAGTATAGGACATGTACAATTAACTACAATGTGAAAAAGATCAAAATAAGAACATAGTCTTCAGTCTGTCTTTTTTTCACCATAGCACTTTAATATCACCAGAGACTAGATTAAATTTCCTAAGGAAGTCAGAAACTACAGAGGAGTCCCAGACCTGTTCTGCTTTGAGCATGAAACTTGCAGCACAGAACTGGGGGTAGGGGAACTGACTCATACTCAGGGAATATAAGACCACAAGAGTTTTGCCAACTAATGTGCCTCCAACTGAAAGAACATTGAACCGAGAACTGCAAACAACTCAAGGATTTCTACCACTGTGCCTGCCAGAACAAAAATAACCCAACTGGAAAACTGGACAACAGTAGAATGGAAAATATATTTCACTCCATACCTCATGCCACATAATACCAAAAAAATAACCCATTCAATGAACAAAATAAACATTTATAAAACCATTAAGAAGGGGAAAGGAAGGATGAATGTGTTCATATCAATTATGGAAAAGGAAAGTAATATTTATTTACAAAATAGAAGAAAATATTAGAGGCACAGCGCCTTAGGGTCAAAAACTAACCCTTTTCTTATCTTGGCAATCTCAATATTTACCACACTGTTTCTGGCTTATAGTAGACTCCAAATAAATTCTTATTAAGCAAAATGAATAATAATACTCCATGAGAGTTCCACCAGTTTCACCAAAACTCCATATTTCATTGATTACCTAGTACAATAGTTTCACAACAGTCTATTAATACTTAGGAATTGAATTGTGAGTGGATTTACAGGAAACAGTGGTGCGGCACATCACTGACTTAGAAATCAGAGAACCTGGGTTCAAATCTAAACCTGGACTCTTATGTCCTATCTGAATCTGATGAAATTATTTAATATCCAAAACTTTGTCTTCTTTATCTATTGGACCACATGCCCTCTAAGATGCCTTGTAATTTGAGAGAGTTTTTTTTAACAGTTCATTTTGAACAATTAGAGTACACAAAACAAAAGTCAATGACTGGGGAAAATTTGAAGAGAAGTATAGATGTTAAAAAGCTCAAACACATGATATATAAGTAACATATAAACATGGAGTAATATGTAATCCTTAGTAGATAAACCAATCTATAAAATATTTATTTAATTTATTAATATAAAATCAAACAAACTTTGCTATACAACTAATAATCATCAAATGGTAAAATAGTTAAAAATTTTAAAAGTCAATATTGGGGAAGCT
Organism: Macrotis lagotis; assembly: GCF_037893015.1. Lineage (NCBI taxonomy): Eukaryota > Metazoa > Chordata > Mammalia > Peramelemorphia > Peramelidae > Macrotis > Macrotis lagotis. The sequence continues at coordinate 181,347,903 of NC_133662.1, read as the reverse complement.
AGGCAGTACAGTAGATACAGCACCAGTCCTGAGAACCTGAGTTCAAATCCAGTTTCAAACGCTTACTATTTGACCATGACCACTACTTGACCCCAATTGCCTCTAAAAGAAAAATGTCAGTGTAAGTGGGACTATAGGAAAACATATACTCTTCTACTAATAGTTCATATTTTAGCACTTTTGAGTTTGCAAATCATTCTTCATAAATGATTTCATCTGAGTTTTTCAATAACTTTAAGATGAATAGTATAGATTATTATCACCCCCATTTTATAGATGAGGAAACTGAGCTCAAAAAGGTTGAGCATTTTATGTATGAAAAACAAAGGATCAGAAGCAAAATGAAAATCAAGGCCTTTCTGCCTTCAAAATCATCACTCTATCCTCTATCCTTTTCTATTAACATTGTTGGTAAGTAAACTTGAAAATTGACGTAATCTTTTTGTAAGATAATTTGGAAATGAATATTCTAGATCTACAACCCAGAGAGTTCTCAAAGATTATTTTAATCCTCATTGTTGTGCCAGCTGAGTCCAAGAGAAGCTAAATGATTTATCCAAGATGACACAAGGAATAGCAGAACAAGATTCAAACTTGGCTCTTTTAAACCAGTATGTTTTTATGATACAACACTGTCTTTTGGGATTTATGAAATTCTTTCCCACTGATTAATATGCAAACAAAAGAGAGGGAAAAACACCTGTCTGTAGCCACTTTATTTGTAAAGCTCCTGTGTTAAAATTATATCTTGTTCTGGACGTCTTGACCACCACCACCCCTATACCCATTCTAGTCAATATGGTAATTTTATAAGTAGTCAATATAAAGTAAAAAGAGCAGGAAAGGGGAACCTAGAAGTCATATACAGACTGTCCCAAAGATCAAAGGCGCATACTTTGCAAATTTTTTCATATGTTAACCAAAATTAGCATTCTGAGAATGTGCTTAATCAGGGGAAGCTATCTATCTAGGTTTTGTCAGAATCTTTTGGTCCTGTTATGTAAATCAATTATGACCTATCATTAAGAATGAGAAATACAAGAAATATGGAGTAATGTTGAAAAAACATAGAAGTGCAAAACAAGCATGGCAGAATTAAAGGAATATATATTAATTATGACTGTGTAAAACTGTATCCATAAAATGATTTCTCTTTTCCATTCTCTTTGCTTTCAAAAATCACTTGGAAGTTGAACAATTAAATTAAAACTTTAAATAACAGAATATGTGTGGCAGGAGGTGGAGTAAAACTCTAGGAGGAGGTGAAGTAATAAGACTTCAACATCCCAGATCTCCTAAGGACTTGTGTTCTTGAGATCTTTCTCATAAATGGTCACAAGCCTCTTTTGTAAATTAGCGCAGTAAATTAGCACAGAGGAGGGTGAGCAGGGGCAGAGAGTAGGAGGATGGGGGACAGAGTTGCAAACTGTTTTGATGAGACCTTTAAAGCTCATAGACTTATCAAAGGAAATTCCTAGCTCCATAACAGCATCCAAATCCATCAAAATTATTTCTATAAGTTGATCCTTTTCAGAAACCCTCCTAAGATGAAAGATAGTTATTCCTAAAAAAAAAAAATGGAAATGAATTATCAACTAATAAATCTCCTAGAACCAGAAAGATCTCTTATTTAAGTCATCTGAAATGATTGAGAAAAAAATCATTTAAAGATGATTGCTCTGTCCACCAGATGAAGAAGAAAGCATATGCTCTGCGGAACTCCAAGAAGAAAAACTGAGATGAAAGCAAGGGGAAGAAAAGAACATGAGTCAAGAAATCTGTCATTTTGTTCCTATCAAAAAGAGCACCTTTAGAGAAAGCTTCCTCAGTTCAACGAGTGATTTGAGTAGAAAAGAAGCAATTTCATAATGCCTTTGTCTTGTTCAATTACAACTTCTAGTTTACTTAGGTCATATACCAGAGTTCCAAGTTCTACTCAGCTCCTTTTGTAGCACCAGAAACTATAGCACATTTTCTGTACATCAAGATTTCAGTTCTGAAAATCAGTGGTTATCCCTTTTAAGCAACAATTCAATTGTCAAACAAGGGAGTCCTGCCTTATATCCTGATTCTACTTCCTATTTCAAACAACTAGAAGGTAATTATAATGAGTTCATAACTTTATGTGGCCAAAATTTCTGAGTAGGAGATTCCTACTAGCCTTCCATACTCATTACATACACCAACTCTCACTGTATATTACTTCATGGCAGTATGACCTCTAAGGGAGGGGACACAGCCTCCAAATAGAGGTTCCACATGGAGGTGGGGTTAATATACACTAATAGAATCTGAGGGGAGAGATTTCTTAACTGAGAGGATTTTGTACTTCTTAGTGAATTTTAGAAGCAAGCAAAAAAAAAAAAACAGTGCCTTGAATGCATCAAAAAGAAAACTTAAGCTGATGAATGGTGAAGTAGATTCTTATGGGAAGAATAGAGATTGAGACTAGAAAAGGGAGAGTCAAACTGAAAATAATAATAGACAAAACTTCTCCTAAGGGCTCCTCATACTTAGCTTGTTGGGAGTGTGGGGGAACAACATACTTCTGCTTATTAGTATTAGATCTGGATAAGTTTTTGCCATTATCCTGTTTGTTAAAGTGCATTTTCCATTGTAAAACATCCAAAATATATAATTATGCTGAGTTTGGAGTTTATAAACTCTTATAGATACAGTAAATACAGCTAATGGTATGACTATAGATACTAGGGCTATAACTATAGACAAAAATCTAACTGCTTTTATTTTTTTTTCCACAGGGCACTAAAATGATACAAGGTAAAAAATCAGTATAGTTATATAGTTTGATCCATATTTAGAAAATTACTGCTTCTTTTTCTAAATAGTACACTACTAATAATATGGCAGGGAATGGAAGGAGGAATCAGTTCAGTTTCTGAAGATATATCTCACAAATAACAGAGCAGCTTAGCCACTGGAAAAATCTGGTCAACACCAGTTATGCTTAACTCAGAGAACTTCCCCTCCATGAGTATCATCCTGAATATGCAAAAGATGGAAATTAGATTATTTCCTTATGGTTACAGCATGAGTCATAGGAACCACTAAAACACAAACTGCTATAGCCTTAATTCAATTCCTAATACCACAAAAACAAGAAAATCATAGGAAGTTAGAGCTAGATAAGACTTAGAAGATCACCAGGTCTTACCCCCTTATTTAGTGAGTGAGAAAACTCTAGTTATGCTTTCAAAACTATCATAGGATAATTTTTTCATCTTCTTTGTCCATTTGCATCTCCATGTGATAAAAGAAATCTATTCTCAGCTACTTTGGAGGCCTCATGAAATTTCATTCTTATTTCCAAAGTGCAAAGAAGATTCAGACCTCACAAAGTTCTACTGTTGTATTTGTTCATCAGAAATTTTTTTTCTAAATTTACTTTTATACTTGAATAGTTCTTTGATTTCATTGATTAGATCCTTCCTCCAAAGTATAAACATCAGCTCATGCATTGTTTTCTCTAATCTTGAAAAACTCCCTTGTCCTTATTCTTTTAGAAACAAGAATTGAAAATACTTAACTATTGACCTAGTAATGCCAATGCTAGGCCTATCCAAAAGAGATCATTAAAAAAAATGGGAAAAATTCCATATGCTCAAAAATATTTATAGCAGCTGTTTTTGCAGTGGCAAAGAATTGGAAATTGGTAGGATGCTCATCAATTGGCTGAAGAAATTATGGCATATAAATGTCATGGATCACTATTGTTCTATACCCATGAAAGGCCAGACTTTAGAGAAGCGTGAACTGATGCTGAGAACATTGTACACATTAATAGCAACAACATTGGGAGCTGATTAACTATGATGGATGCAGCTCCTCTCAGCAGTTCAGAGATCTAGGACAAGATCCACATTCAGAGGGAGAAAAAATCCCACAGAATCTGAATGGATACTATGTTCACTTTTTAAAACTGCTCATGTTTTTCCTTCCTATCTCATGGTTTTCTTTCTTTTCTATTAGTCCTAATTCCTCATTCACAAAATGACTAATATGTAAATGTGTTCAACACAAAAGTACATATACAACTTTCACCAGATTGCTCACTATTAAGGGGCAGGGGATGGAAAGGGAGGGTGGTAGAAAAAAAATGTGTAACATATAAATATGTAAGTGGATGAGTGGAAGTTGAAAAAACTTCCATAACTTGTAAGTGGAAAAATAAAAGAAAATATCAATTAAAAAATAAAAGAAAATACATCACACAAAGTCTTGGAATTATGGAAAAATGTATGGACTCTAAGGGTTTTTTTTTTTTTCATTAGTAAGGTGCAAAATCTATTTCAGGCTGTAAATTATTTTAAAGCTCGCTTTATTATTTGTTCATGTTAAATAAATCAGCTAGTTTGCTGCATACCATATGTTTTTTTGACAATGGGTATGCCATATTAAAATCATATTGTGATATAAAAGGCAAAGCAGGAAAGAGATCTGAGAAAATTCCATAAATGTTGCCAAATTTCAGTGATCTACAGAAATCTACTAAAAATGAGAATGCCACTTGAGCCTGAACACATGCTTGGGCTGGCTCCTACTAAGCTAATAGCGTATGTCAAATATAAAGTGCACACAAGTTTTCATGTAATGAAGATATCCAATTACATGTGTGCAAATTTTTCCCCCCAGAGTCTCCTAATAGGCACAAATTCCCCATGGGTAATTTAGGCACTCAATTTTGATCACTTGGCCCCGTATCTCTGCAAATTGTTTGCTTTCTTTGTCATTCATAATGTCACAGCTGTTCTTGGCAGCAGGGAGACAAATAACAGAAAGACAGCATCAGTTTCCTCTTTTTTTGGTGGTTTTTTTTTTGCTTTTCTGTGGTTTTTTTTTTAAACATGATCTCTTCTTGCATCTTTGCTCATATGCTCCATTCCACATTATATTCATAACAGGCAAACTCTTGACACCCACAAAAACTTATTGGTTCTTTAGTCCACCAGGCTTTCCTTGCCCTCTAATAGAGGAAGCTGTAGTAATTTCCCCTTGGAGTGATGTACTTCTGACAATCTGGTAAGCAGCTTTTACAATTTCCCAAGGATGAGGTAAACAGGGAAAAGCAGTGTAGGTCACAGGCTGTTTCCTGCATCATTGTGCCTACTTTTTAATAGTTCCATACAAGCAAACTGGTCACAAATGAAACTAAATTGCTTTCCCCTCCCCCAAACCATTCAAAATCCTCACATTCATCCAAGATTTCATCTTTAAAAGAACTCATTTGTTACCTTCCTTGCCTTGCTTCCTGTTCCTTCTTATTTGTCCCCATTGCTCAAAACAAAAAAATTGCTGACTTGTTAAGGATGGTTTGGAGCTCCCTACATAACCAAACAATATCTTCCCACCCTTTCCCAGGGTTTACTGAGCTTACAGAGCACAAATAGTCTAGGGAGGTGCCAGGAAGTGAACGAGGGAAGGGGTGCTGTTTTTAGGCCTCAACATCCCTTGGTATGTTCTGTTTTGTTTGGTCCTGACTCCACTGTTTGGGTTGTAAAGAAAATAATACCCCTCCCAGGGAAAATAGTGACAATATATTGACTTATCATTCTAGCAACTGCTTCCACAGTGTCTGAACTCAAGCAAAAAGAGAAAAAAAAATAGTGAGAGGGTATGTAAAAGAATATTGCTTATGTAGTATAGGGAGGAAATCAAGATGTGGAAACTTTAGGGTATTTATTCCAAGCTCTCTTAAATGTTAAGGGCTGCAAAATAGCTTTTACCTACTGAAATAATGAATGACATCCTTTTGGAATTACTTTAAAGCTTTACCTCTCAGAGCAATGAAATATATGTTACAGAGGATGATAATCTGTAACATTTAACAAGACCATATAAAGGTATTCTAAAAGTTATTTTGTATAGTGCTGCTATATACATGGGAAGCACTTATATATTGGACTGGCTTAGGTTAAAAACATGGGGAAGAATTTTCTAAGTCTCCTCAGTTTGAAGGATAAATGACTGACTGATTGACTTAATGAATGAATAAATGATATTGTCCAATGTAAATGCATATTGTAGATGTATATATTGTTTTCCCTGATAGATTTAAGCTTTTTGATGGCAGGGAAATTTTATTTTTGCCTTTATATTCTCAACACCTACAGCAGTACCTGATATAAAGTGGGCACTTATTTAATGCCCATTGATTGGGGCAGCTAGGTGACACAATGGACAGAACACTGGCCCTGATATAAGGAGGTCCTGAGTTCAAACCATCCTGAGTTCAAATCTGAATTCAGACACTTAATAATTACCTAGCTGTGTGATCTTGGGCAAATCACTTAACCCCATTACCTTGCAAAAAAATAAAATAAATGCCTATTGATTGATTGTGGGTGACAAAAATGAGGAAAGTGATTTTGATGGAAGACAGGAATTCATGGGATTTTTAATGCTGGAAATAATCTTAGCCTCTCAGACACAGAATATTAATGAATTAAACTGAAAATTAAAAAAAATCATTTAGAACTGCTATATAAACAAAAGCTCTTGATGGATTGGATTAATGGGTTTAAAAAGAATATGACTTTTTAGCATGATTCTGGCTGAAAGGGTCTAAAACCCTATCAAAGATGCCAAAGAATCTCAAAGAAATTCTAAAGTATCTTTTATTCAGTCTTCCATTTTATGTTTCAATTTTTTTAGGTAAAAGATTTAATCATACAGTAAACAAAGATGTCTATAATAAAGGTTGTAAAGATTTTGATTGGAGTATTATTCTAGATAATTATCCAAGAGTCTAGAGTGGTGTTGCTCCTTTAGGGATTAGGAGGCCCTCAGAATCCTTAGTGATTCTCCATTCTATTGTATGCCTCAGGTTATCTGAATTCTTCCCTAAAATTCTTAATTTCTATATAGGACCATAATGTACCACAGCATCCTTTATCTGTCATCTCCAGCCTAGCCCTGTCCATTCTTTTATGATACTGGCAGTCAGTGCATAACTATAGATTAGAGTTTCCCATGGAAAATGAAATAAACAGAAAAGGGAAAAGAAATACCACACTTGGTCACACCTTCACCTTTATTCCAGCTTCTGCCTGCTGACAAAGCAGTAACAGAAAATATGGCCACATTCAATCTCTTCCAATTCACCCGGGAATGCTATGTTTTTGAAGTTGATGCTACCGAGGTTGCAGTTTTTACTTTCACAGGGAAAACTGGCAGTAGAAAATTTTCAGCTCTAAATAGCCTACATCCCTGTGAAATAATGTTCTATAAAAGCAAAAGACTATGATGTTTGAAAATAATTAGTTGGTCTCTGCATTTGTTGTTATATGATGTTGTCAAAGTCAAACATGCATTGGACAGATACAGATGCCCTCAATGACTGGCTCATAGTAGGTTCTTTTTTTTTTTTTAGGTTTTTTGCAAGGCTAATGGGGTTAAGTGGCTTGCCCAAGGCCACAAAGCTAGGTAATTATTAAGTGTCTGAGACCAGATTTGAACCCGGGTACTCCTGACTCCAAGGCCGGTGCTCTATCCACTGTGCCACCTAGCCGCCCCTTGATAGTAAGTTCTTAATAAATGCTTATTGTCTGACTTGCTTCTAAATCATCTGCTACCAAATATGACCCATTCAAGCAACTTTCCTCCTTCAACTTTTGCATTTCCCCCCCCTTTCTTTGAATTAGGTTTAGCAAATGAGACTTTTTTAAAAATCTTAAGGCTCTCACTTAAGTACTATTTACTATATTCAAGCTCAGATGAAGTATAGGCCAGATTCAGCTTCTTACTAATGAGTTAATATTGGGTTGACTTTATGAGTTGGCAATACATCAAGAGTCATCATTAAAATCATTTCTAAAATGAACATTAATGAACTTTACCTTCCGTAGCCACACCAACAACCACAGTGCACTAATTTCTAATTTTCTAGGAAGTGACATGAGCTTAGACTGATGCTACTGAACTCTTGCACAGCCAGCTGTCATAGAAAAACAATGCATTTCTCTGAACAGAGGATGGTATAATCCTTACTAATGTGCTGATGTGATAAATCTCAGTGATCTGGTCAACTTATAAGCATGAGATCTTTGAAATTCTTGTTCTAGCTGCCAAATTCTCAGATTGGCTAATGCATTCTAACTGGCACTAGTGTCAATTCACATTAAAATATTTTGTTTTACCAAATTATTTAATGTTAATCAGTAGGATGCTGCTAATTATCATCAACATTTCTTTGTCCTGGCCCAATGCCTATATTGAACTTGGAAGATAACTAAAAGAGATGGCACCAAGAAGATATTCTCAAAGGAATTCATTGTTAGAGCTAGTAAGGACCTTAGAGTTAATCTAATGTCTATCTATTTCAGCTTACTCACCTATAAATGGGAATAATAAGAGTATTTACTTCTCAGGGTCATTATGAGGATAAAAATGAGATATATTTTTGTAAAGCACTTTGAAGGCTTTAAAAAACTTTAGAGGGAGCGACTAGGTGGCACAGTGGATAGAGCACCGGCCTTGGAGTCAGGAGTACCCGGGTTCAAATCTGGCCTCAGACACTTAATAATTGCCTTGCTGTGTGGCCTTGGGCAAGCCATTTAACCCCATTGCCTTGCAAAAAAAAAAAAAAACTTTAGAAATGGTAGCTATCTTCATTATTATTTAAAACTATTTAGTCAAACTTTTATTTTCTAGGTTAATATTTCAACATAGTGTTTCCCACAAAAGGCTAGAAAGGGGGAAAATACATTTATTCACACTTGCACCTTAATTCCAGGTAAAGCAATAGAAAAACATAGTCACATTCAAGTTCATCCAAGACATCTGACAATGGTATGCTAGAAATGTTGAGTGATTAGCTCAGTCATAGAGCAGAACAGGAATTAGAACAAACCATTCCACAGTATTTGGGTGTATAGAATCTGCAGTAAGATCATGAAGTAGGCAATAGTTGTCTTCCTCTCAATCAATAACCTCCCTTTACTTATCAAAAATCTGAGGGAAAGGACTCAGTAAAGCTAGAAAGAATGGAGGATAGGGCAGTTAGGTGGTGCAGTGGATAGAGCACAGGCCCTGGAGTCAGGAGTACACGGGTTCAAATCTGGTCTCAGACACTTAATAATTACCTAGCTGTGTGGCCTTGGGCAAGCCACTTAACTCCATTGCCTTGCAAAAACTAAAAAAAAAAAAAAGAATGGAGGGAAGAAAGGTATTGAGGAATAGATAGAAGGGGATTGGGTGCTGTTTTCCAAATTCAATTTTTTCTTGGTGCTCCAACTTTCTTTTAACTCAAGTATTTCTGCTATATACATAAGGTGTTAATAAACAAGACACAAGACTTAAGACTTGCTGAAGAAATTATATTTTCATATAAGGTAATCTTTTGAAGACTGAAAAGTCTTCAAGACTCAAAAGACATGAATAAAGCTACACTGGTGGAAATGAGAAATAAGCTCCAATACAGGAACTTTAATCCTATCAAGTACTCAATAAATGCTTGTTGATTGTTGCTTGATTCATTCCTCAAATCATATGACCTAGGAAAACAGTTATTCTAACACCTCTGACTAACCTTCCCTTGAGAGGAACATACAAAAACATGAAATTTGCCTTTCCCTGGGACTGATGCTAAGATTGAGAAAACCCAGAAGGGACTCAGCTAAAATTGCCCACAACATGACACTCCCAGGACCTCTGCTCTGGCTTAAATGGAATTGATAGTCTGTGCAATACTGAGAATAAAACATTTCCTTATTCTTCATCATTGAAGAATATCAAAATGACCATCATTATATTAGAATCAAATTATATTGTGAGAATAGAATAACCATCCTATTTCAGGCATTTTGAGTTCTCACAGTCAAATCCTCAAGACAACACTTCTTGCTTTAGAAATGGTGGCAAGAAGATTGAATTTAGGAATAAAGAATTTGTTATTATTACCTATAATCTCTTCAGTCCTCTAGGGGTTGAATAATGCCTATAAACTGCCTATTCACCCCTTCAATTTCTTCCTCCATTCCATAGTACTTAACCTATCTCATACCATCCATCTACTCAGTTTACTCTTCTTTTCATTCTTTCCAGGCATGCTTGTCCTCTTCCCATCTTCCCTTCATGCGCAGTATCGCCATCCTTTCCTCAATCAGGGTAAATAGCTCCAGTTCTTTCCCTCTCTGTTTTCTGTGAGAAGGAATTTTAACAAAACATGTCTGATGTAGAAAATTCATGGGACCTCAAATCTCGTGGGTTACATTAGATTAATCGCCTGTGAGGTCCCTTCTAACTCTGAAATTCTGTTCTTTGAACCACTATAGCAAAAGTATCTCCCACAGGTTCAACTTTATGGGTCTTAATTACTTCTTATATTATGTTCACATCATAAAAGTCGATTCAGGGGTCTATTTTGCATTGCCTGACCCAAATGTCAAAATTAGCTAGTCATAGCTATATTTTGATCTGATATTATATTATAGGCAAAAAGTAATTATATAAAATTTACTTGTGCCTTCTAGGAATTTCTTAGAATAGTTACCTAAAGGAATTAAAAAGTAGAGCTACAATACCCTAATGAACTAACTGACTGATCAATTATTTTATAAAATATTACTATTTGTCAAAATATGTGAAAATATAATTGAAAGATACTTTCTTGTGGTTCAATATTTCATAGTGTTGCTTAGTTAACACACTGTGAAAGGAAAGTTTTATGAGCTACACATGTGCTACAGTAGAACAAGAATATTGACTAGAATTCTGAGGATTGGAATTTAATCCCTAGCTTTGCCACTTACTGAACGAGTGATTTCTCTAGGCTTCCATTTCCTAATCCATATAATTGGACTACTAGTTCTTCAAAATACTATCTAGTCAATCACTTACTTTACATGCACTAATTGTTATTTAAGCTCTAGAGACTATGAATATACCTTTTCTGAGGAATTGTGTGTGTGTTTGTGTGTGTGTGTGTGTGTGTGTGTGCGCGTGTATAAATAGAGAGAAAGATCATAGGATCTTGGTGACTCCCTCATTTTACAAATAAGAAAAATGAAGTATGGAGAATTACTTGTCCAAGTTAACTTAAATCAGTAAGTGAATAAACATTTAATAATGTTTTAATAATAAGAGACCAAAATCTTAATGACCCCAAGTCCAGTACCCTAAGCAGGATGGAACTCTCAGAGAAGTTCCTTCTTTCAGGAACACATAAATATGAGTTTGATCAGTTTACTCTAATCTCTGAAGAGATGAGGACAAGAATCAGAGAGAAAGCAGATAGAAGGAAGAAGAAAAGATGGCAATTGGAATAAGGTAGAAGGTGGGGAAGGGAGAACTGCCTTGTGAAGATAATAACTAAAAAGAAGAGAGTCAAGTAGTGAATTTAGGGCTTAAAACATTATCATCAGGAGAAGGGAGAAAGTAGGAGAAGAGTGAAAAGGATGATATCCTTAGAATCTAGGTTTAAATACTGATTCCGCTACTTATTCCAGATGTGAACTTGGACAAGACACTTTTTCACTCTGGGTCTCAGTTTCCTGATCTAAGGGATTAGGGGCTTGATTTACTCAGAAGTTCCTTCTATCTCTAAGTCTAGGAGCCTATCACTTCTAATTTATGTGTATTAAGGAGATGAGTGAATTCTTAAGTATGAATTCATTTATTTTCTCTAAAGAAAAAAAAAAGTTGAAGATCATATCTAAGCAACCCACATAGTTACAGGGCCACAATTCAACAACACTCAACAACCTCTCCTTAATTTATATTTTTATTGTTGTTATTATTGAGTCATTTCAGTTTTCTCAGCAAAGATACTGGACTGATCTGTCACTTACTACTGCTGCTCAGTTTATAGATGAGAAAACTGAAGCAAATGGGTCAAGTGATTAATTTACACTAAGAATTTTAAAATCTTTCCAGAGTTGAGAAATCCTATTATTTTGTTGGTTTTAACAGTAATCCCTCCCTAGCCCCATCCAAAGAAGTATTCTATGAAATATATATTGTTTAGGTTAAAGCAAATTCAAGCTAATTTTGTTTTGAGTGCTGTATGACCATCTTAGGAAACTGGGGATACCCTGGAGGACTGAAAAATCAAGGCTGGTGATTTCTGATCTACACAGACAGACTCATAACCCCACCAGCTTCCAACATTTGTCTGTGATATGTCATCAGTTGCATGTAGATAGAAATCAGGTGCCAGGGGAAAGGTTCCTTCTTCTTTAGATGGAATGTTTCCCTGAAGTGACTGCTGCTGAGTAACAACATGGTAATTGGGGCTGACAATGTGTGAAGTAAAAAATGTCACGAGAGAAGAGAGACACAATGAACTTTGGTTATTATTTAAATTAATGGAACTCAACAACGAAAAATTTGAATCATGTACAAACAAAAGTCATATGGGGCAAGTGGTTATCTCTGTGTGTATATCTGCCCAAATGTGATAGATATATGTATTTGCAAACAAAGTTGAAAGATTTAGGAACAGAAATATTGAAGTTACATGGATGCCATTTAATTATTGATCTTTGTATACCATTCTAATTATGGATTTTTTTAAAAATTATTTTGGCAACAGCATCCTGGAGCAATATAGCAGGCTGAGCCAAGTATATCAATAAGAGATACAGTCTAGCCAAGATCCTAAAAGATCTGGTCTATGCGAGACTTGAATTTCATCTTGAAATAAAGATTCACCCAATCAACTATTGTATTTCTTTGGCATATCTAATTGTTTTTAAAAAGTCAAACAGACAACCAAGAAGGAAAAGACTCCCAAGAAGTGTGGAAGCTATATAACTCCCAACTCAAAGAAGTCACTGCCTCTTCAGGATGCATGTATATGGCACAACTTACAGTAGGCAATAAGCTTGAACTTTCTTGGACAGAGAAGAAAAGAAACAATGTGAATGGCAATGACATACTCTTACAGCTTTGCTAAATGCCTCTTCTCTGGTTCACAGTCTCAATCTATTAAGTGACCTAAATACAACTCTATGTATGCAAAACAGGTGTAACCAAAGTAGAAATGTCCCCCAAGAGAAATTAAGCTTCCCTTTTCCCTTTCTTTCTTTATTATCCAAAGAATCAGGTAACTCAAATGGGACTTGGAATTGATGACTTGGCAAGGGAATTGGATTGGGGGAATCAGGTCTTAAATAATAGTCTAACAAAAAGTCAGACATTAATGGAAGCCAAAAAGGTGGGGTGAGGGAAACCAAGGCAAGAAGGTGAACTCCACATTATCATGGGATTATCTAATGTTATAATTTGGTATGCTTAGAATGCTACTAAGAGGAAAGCATTCATTAGCATCTCTGGAAGAATAAGAGAAGTAAAGAGGCATCTGAGAAGTTGTTAGGACAATTAGCATTCTTAAATAAGAGACATAAGTGTAATGGGAACAGAAAAGTTCCTAAGTGGCACATCCCACAGCCTGTTTTGTAGTAATGTGAATGTTAAACGTGTACCAGAGGAGGAAAAAGAGAAGGATAAATGAAACAAGTATTATTCTTCATGGAATCATAGAACTAGAGGTAGAAAAGACATCGAAGTTTCTCTAGTCCTATTCTTTCAACTTTCAGATAAGGAAACTGAGGCCCAGGGAGGTTGTGACTTTCCTTTCATAGTAGCATAATACATACTTTACAAAAGGTGTCCTTGTACCCCATGTGTTTATTTACACAGCTCTAACAATTGACCTTGATTTGAAACTTGCAATGTAAAATGAAATTCTAAATGTAATGAAAGTAAAATTCCAACCCAAAGTACCTTGTGCTATTAAGTCCATTAGCAAGGGCATAAACTCATTGTCTTCCACATACCTGATAGGTGTGAAGTGCATCTTTCTCACTTTAATGAATTGAAGTAGAACCAGAAAGACAATTTATATCATAATATTAATATTAAAAATAATTTCAGAAACTTGTACAAACCAATGAAGAATGAAATGAGCTGAACCAGGAGAACAATTTACACAATAGTAACCATACTGAAAACAACAGCAGCAAGTTCAAAAGTTGTAAGAACTCTGGCCAATGCAATGACTGTCCACGATTCCAGAGATCATTGATAAATAGTGTTCCCACCTCCTGACAGGGAAATGATAGACTCGGGGTACAGAATGAGACAAATATTTTTGGACACTGACAACAAAGAAATTTGTTTTACTTGCTTAAACATATATGTCACAAGGAATTTTTTTCTTTTGGAATTTGTGGTATGAATAAGAAAAAAAGGATTTCTTTTAACTAAGAAAAAAGAAAATTTAATTTAAAGAAAAGTTATGGCACAACTAATGTGCATCTTTTGAAGGACAAAATCCATTTTCTCCTTGGAAACTTTCCTTACCACCATCCCTATATCCTTATCCTCTGAATTCCAAACAAAAAAATTATTTCCTATAGTACTTCTTTCTTCTTCTTCTTCTTCTTATACTTTCAATTTGCAATAGTTTTTATATGTTTGTAGATGTAAGCTCCTTGAAGACTTGAATAGCATTACAATTCTTTGTAACCCCATAATATTTCACATATAGTAGGAAAACAATCAATAAGTATTTAATCAGCATCTACAATGTACAAGACACTTTGTTAGCTACTAGAAATAGAAAGAGATGAACCTATTCTTGCCCTCAAGGAGCCTCCATTCAATAAATGTTGCTGAATGATCGGTTTGGATAGTGTTCTGCTAGTGAGCCTACTGTTACATGCATACAGGAGATGTTTATTCTAATGAGAATAACTAATAATTTAGTTATTATTATTATTCTAAATTATTCTACAGCAAAAAAAAGACAGCTTTGAGCATGACGTTGTTGATAAAACTTAGGAAATGACAAATGAAATGTGAGTTTAATCCCTACCTTGGATAATTGTTCACTATGTGATTGATTATAGGCTGGTTACAAACTCTCAGAACTGCAGTTTTTTTCTTCTATAAAATGGGAAAGATGTTTGCTCTAATCACTTTATTTGACTATTGTAGGGGAATATCTTTATAAACTAAAGCACAATATTAATATATTGCTATTATTAGTCAATGGGGTCAAGATGTATTTTTACTTGAGAATATAAATGTATTACATATATATGCAAATATGAATAGAATATTAATTTATTAGTAATATATAAATATATCACCAATAAATATATAACAGATTTGTGCATAATCCTTTTACAAGCAACATGGTGATGTAATAGGTTGATTGTCAGATTTGGAATCAGGATGATCCAGATTCATATCCTGTGTTATCTGTGCTAACATAGCAATGTCATTTTATCTCTCTCAACCTCAGTTTCTTCTTTTGTGAGATGGTGACAATAAGGTTGTTATGATGATAAAGTGAGTTAATAAAATGTGTAAAGTACTTTTCAAGTCTAAAAATGCTACATAAATATTATTATTAGGTATTTTTATCTTTAAAAGAGGAAAGTATTTATTATTAGGTATTATTATTATTATCATTTTATTATAAAGTATCATTCTTTAGAACTGGAAAGGATTTTACAGGTCATTTACTTCAATCCCTCCTCCCTGATGCATGAATTTACTTTTTAATATTTCCATTCATTGTAGATTTATAATTTAAAGGGACCTTAGAGGTTCTCAAGTCCAGGCCTATCATCTGACAGATGAAAAAAGTATACAACAAAAAGATGATGAGACCTAACCATGGACACAAGCGTAGCAAGGCTCTGAGGCAAAATTTCAACTGAGGTCCTTCTGACTCCAAGCCAAATGTCCCATTCATTGTGCTATGCTGCTCCTCTTGAATATGTCCAGTGTTAGGAAACTCACTGCTTCATAGGTCATTCTAATGTCTTAGATTCATTCTAATTTTTAAGGTATCCTTCCTTATAGTGAACCTTACCTGCTTCCCTGCAACATCTATCCATTTGTCCTAGGTCTTCTCTCTAGAGTCACACAATCACAAATCTTTTCAAATATTTACAAGCAAGGATCATAATCCCCTTAAAAATTTTCATCAACAGTTTCATTAACTCTTTTTTTCTTTTTTTGTGAGGCAAATGGGGTTAAGTGTCTTGCCCAAGGCCACACAGCTAGGTAATTATTAACTGTCTGTGACAGGATTTGAACCCAGGTACTCCTGGGCCAGTGCTTTATCCACCAGGCCACCTAGCCACCCTTTCACTGCACTACCTAGCCGCCCCTTTTGTTAACTCTTGATCATGAGTTTTTTGCCATTCTGACCTCCTGCCTGCTTCTGAATGTGACTCAGTTTGCCAAGTTCCCCCATACAGTCCAGCACTGAGAACAATATCCTTAGTTTGATCAATATATAGACTATACATAGGTAGAAAGGGGTTCAGTGGATAAAATATTGAACTTGGAGTCAGGAACACTTGAATTCATAGCCTGCCTAAGACACTAGTTGTATGAACTGGACAAATCACTTAGCATATGTGGAAAATAATAGTACCTATGTCCTAAGATTATTGTGTGGATAAGATGAGATAACTTTTGTAAAGCATTTTGTTAAAGTATCACAGAATTTACCAACCTTAAAGCACCAAAGAAATGCTAATTAACTAGGCAATAGTGGTAGTGGTATTGGTAATAGTAGTCATAGTCATAGTAGTTATTGCTGTGTTTTGGTTGTTTGGTCCTTTTTCAGTCAGGTTCAACTCTTCATTCCCCATTTGCAATTTCTTGGCAAAGATACTGGAGTGGTTTTCCATTTCCTTTTCCAGTTCATTTTACATATAACATAGAGCATGGGAATTTTATAGCAGATTGAGGCTACAAAGGCTCATGATTTCACCCAACAATGTTCAGCATCCTTGAAATGGGAACAGAGAAAGTGATGATGACCCATGGTTAAAGATTGTCAGAACAATGGGAGGTTGAGGATTAGAGATCCAAAGAGTATTTTTGAAAAGTACAAAGATAGTGAAAGGGTAAAAGTCATCTCAAAACATGTGTAATGAATAAGAAGTTATGGAGAGACTGGAGAACCTAATTAAATCAAAGAATTGCCCAAGGAGGTATGAGACTTTAGAAGAAATTTGTGATTGTCCTCAGAAGAGAGAATTTCAGCTAAATATCATAAGACAGAATAGTTGTGGACAGTGATGTGTAAGATAGGACCACTCTATGTGTGGCTGAAATGGAATGAAGAATTGCATTGAAGTAGAACAGAAATTGAAAAGACTGAGATTCTGGAGAGGTAATAACTTGAAGCCTTCAAGTAAAGAGAATGGAGTAGTGGTAGAGAGAGACGGAGAACCACTATCTGATCTCTAGAAAAAAAGAGGGAAGCCTTGAGGCCAATGTATTAGTACACCAAGGATCTGGACAGGCTGATATAGTGGAAGTGAATCTCAGAAGACTGGCTTATAAATGGTACAGTGGTTACAGTATAGATCAATGTGTAGGATGTATTCAAAGAAGATTAATGGAGTGGCTAGGTGGTACAGTGGATAGAGCATCGGCCCTGGAATCAGGAGTACCTGAGTTCAAATCTGACCTCAGACACTTAATAATTATCCAGCTGTGTGGCCTTGGGCAAGCCACTTAACCCCATTAGCCTTGGAAAAAACCTAAAAAAAAAAAAAAGAAGACTAGTACCTCTGATGTAGGGGTTGCCAAGCCCTTTTCAGGGCTTCTTTCCACCTGTGATGTCTACCTGAATCACCTAACTCTCACCTGTATCTCCAAGAAGTTATAGCACACACAGTAGTCACATCCTGGTAAAACATTTTGGCAGGTGGGCTAAACCAGGTTGAGGGTAACTGAGGGAATCTCAAATTTATCTATGGCTTATGGGAAGTGTCTACCCCAAGCATATGAAGCCTTCATTGGTGGAATAGGCAGATGAGAACACTTTGTTCCAGCAGCAACTGAAGCAGGAGCTCTGAACCACTTAGGGCTTGGTTAGACATTAAAGATGCCAAGGTCATCCACTGCATCTAGAGCCATCACCAGTTGTCTTGACTCTATCTTGCCACTGTATCATGATGACTTTGGAACAGAGAGTGAGGTCAATGACTTCATGAGATTCTACCTCACTTAAATCCAATTTATACATGCTTCAAAAGACGTTCCTCAAAGTCCTGTGGCAATAGGCAAGTGAGGAAGCAGCAAGTGTGAATACACTGGGAGCTGTACACAGGCAGCCCAGGCCATAGGGTCATTTTCCCACTGAAAGCAGCAGTGGAATTCAGCAAAGCTCTAGGTTACTGAGCATCCCTTTTAAGGATCACACTAGAAAAGGTACCCTGAAAATTTTCTCTGCTTACCTAACCCTGGCCTGATTACCAGGGCAGGCAGGGATCCCACAGTGTGGTTGAGACACAAAAAATATCCAAAAAAAAAAAATTTCTTCAAAGAAGATTCCATTCACCATCAGTGCATGGAATATGTTCACACTCTTGCTGCAAGAGAACTCAGCAGGCATTATACCCAAAAGGCAGCCCTAAGGGAATTAAGGCTGACAAATGAAGGCCAGCTTATTGAAGTCAGAGTTGTATACACATTTTCTGGAGTGGCTGCAGTGAAGGTGAGTCCCGTGAAGCTGGGGTAGGTTTTGCAATCAAAATTAATCTAGTCAACAAAGCTTGAATGCCTACTACAAGGAGGGAACAACAAGCTCATGACAATGAGATTTCCATTTCCAGGAAAACATTCTGCCACCATCATCAGTGCCTGTGAAGATATGGAGACCCTTATCATCAATGTACCAAAAGAGGACAAGTTTATAATTCTGGGTGACTTTAATGCTAGAGTAGGCTCAGATTATGAGCCATGACAGGAAGTCCTCAGGAGGAATGGAGTTGGAAACAGCAACAGCATTGGTCACCTACTATTGAAGGTCACAAACACTGTCTTTCATTTACCTAAAGGCAATAAAACTTCCTGAATACAACCTCTAGCAAACTTTGACATCTAATAGACTATGTGATTATAAGGAGAAGAGACAGAAAGGATGTGAGAGTGACAAATGCAATGTGTGGTGCAGAATGTTCGATTGATCATAGAGTTCTCATCTTCTCCTGGCTAAATTTTCACATTCAAAGTGGTGGCCCCAAAGCAAAACGACTACTCGAAGAATTAACTTCAAAAGGTTAAAGTGTCTCTCAGAGTGGAACAGTTTGTTGGTAATTTGGGAGGGAAACTGAGCCAACACACAATTGACAACAGTGGAGCAGAAAAAGTGTGGGCAGCTTTCAGATATCTGGTGTATAGCACTGCATTTGCTCATCTGGGCCAGGACAGTCACAAACATCAAGACTAGTTTGATGAAAATGAAGGGGAAATACAGTAGCTGCTAAATGAACTTCACAAGATTTACCAGCAGGATAGTTCATCCATTTCTAAGAAGGAGGCATTTACTTCCATCAAAAGTAAGGTGAAACTTTGAGAGATGCAGGACTCTTGACTCAGTAAGAAAGCAGATGAAATTCAATTTTATGAAGATAGTAACAAACCAAATTTTTTTTTATGAGTCCAAAGGCTATTTATGGGTCAAAAACCTATGGTGCATCTTAGCAATTTAGAGCTAATGGACCCACATTGATTAATGATAGGGACATGATCCTAGAGAGATAGACTGAATACTTCCATGATGTTCTTAGAAGCCACTGACCATTTATCTCAAATTGAAGTCAATCAGTCCCTAACTGAAGTTCCAGCTGAAGAGGTTGTTTTGAATGCCATTAGGCTCTTTTTAAATGGTAAAACATCTGGTGCTAATTCTATTCTAGATGAGTTCTACAAGGTAGGGGGTCCATTGCTTATCCAAAAGCTTACTGGAATTTTCCAGGTTATATGGCATGAAGACGTTATCCCCCAGGAATTCAAGGATGCCTCCATCATCCATCTCTATACAGGCAAAGGGAATAGATCGCCCTGTGACAGTAACAGTAGTATTTCTCTTTTAGTCATTGCTGGCAAGATTCTTACTTTGAGTCAACTTCAATAGGTTGATTCTTTATTGGAAGATAATCACCTCTCCAAGAGCCGGTGTGGCTTCAGAAAGGGTTGAGGAATGATTGATGTGGTGTTTGCTGCTCAACAGGTCCAGGAAAAAAAAAAGAAAAGCAGAACAGAGGTCTATATACAATGTTTGTAGATCTGAGCAAGACTTTGATTCTGTCAGTCATGAAGGTATTAGGAAAATTATGCCAAAATTTGTTTGCCCAGAGAAGTTCATCAGTATTGTACCTCAATTTCATGATAGCGTGCTTGCCTGGATTCTGAATAGTGGACAATACTATTGAAATTTCCTGGTCACCAATGAAATGAAACAAAGCTGTCTCCTGATGTTCTCAGCCATATTATCAAGCACCTTAACTGAGGCTGAACACAGCATTAAGGTCAGCTATGGCACGGATGGTAAATTATTCAACTTGAAAAGGCTACAAGCCAAGCCCAAAGTGGAAGGAGTGTTGGACAATGATCTTCTGTTTACAGATGATTGCATACTCAATGCAGCCTCTGAAGGTGAGATGCGATAAATTATGGATCTATTCTCTCCTACCTGTGCTAATTTTGGTCTGACAATTAATGCCAAGTCAACACCATACCATCCATATGTGGAACTATCAGTTATAGCAAATGGAGAAGTTTTGAATACTGTGTACAAGCTCACTTACCTTGGCAGTGTCCTTTCCAGGGAGGCACACATTGACAATGAAGCTGACACATGCATTACCAGAGCTAACTCAGTATTTGGGAGGCTCCAAAATAAAGTGTGGGAGATAAGAGGTATTAGACTAATGACCAAACTGAAGGTCTACAGAGACCCCATTGCTGTATGCCTGTGAAACCCAGACAGTCTACCAGCACCATGTCAGGAAACTGAATCGCTTCCATTTAAATTGTATTAGGAAGATTCTGAAGATCACCTGGCAAGAGAAGATACCAGATACTGAGGTTCTTTCTCAAGCTAAACTGCTAAGCATACAACATTACTGCAGAGAATAAACTCAGTTGGGCTGGGCATGTTACTAGAATGCCAGGCATATGCTTTAGAAAAGACTATTTTATGGAGAGCTCACACAACACAAGGATTCACAAGGGGTTCAGAAGAAGTGATACCAAGACACTCTGAAGATCTCTCTGAAGAACTTTGGAATTGATTGCACAGCATGGGAGGCATTAGCACAGGACCGCCCAGCATAGCATGCCCTCTATGAGGAAGACAAAACTGAAGCAGCTCAAAGGAAATGTGACATACATAAGCTTAGAGTAACCACTCCAGGTGTTCACACAAACTAATTGTGCCCGACCTGTAATAGAGCATCCTGAGTTTGTACTGGTCTGATCAATCATGATTGGACACACTGTAATTTGCCTCAAATATAATGGTGTCATTTTGGTATTCTTCAATAATGAAGGAGAAGGTGGGCGGCTAGGTGGTGTAGTGGATAAAGCACTGGCCCTGGAGTCAGGAGTACCTGGGTTCAAATCGGGTTTCAGACACTTAATAATTACCTAGCTGTGTGGCCTTGGGCAAGCCACTTAACCCCATTTGCCTTGCAAAAACCTAAAAAAAAAAAAAATAAAGGACAAGAATCAACCAACCAACAGTACAGACCTGAGTTCCAATCTTGCCTCAGATACATACTAACTGTATGACCTTAGGGAAGTCACTTAAACTTCTCTAATCCTGTTTTCCCCATCTGTACAACTGAGATAATGATAACATTGTATCTCAAAGAGTTATTGTTGGAATCAAATGAGATAATCTGAATAGTGCTATGTAAATGCCAAATATTATTGCTGAATGATGTTGGGAGAGAGAAGGTCTGGAAATGATAATGGGGAACAGAGTCTATTGAACCTTCTTCCTGGTCTAGTGTGAGTGGGGCATAAGAGAGAATAATGCAGTAGAGTCTTTGGTCAAGGCTGCAGGGTCTTCCAGAGAACCACAGGTTTCTGTGAACATTAAAACAACATAGAAAGTGTGAGACGAGGAGATCTAGGAAGTGGACTTTGTTAATGACATGTCTAACATTCCAAAAGGTCTAACAGAATGTCAAGACCAAAAAGAAGAGAGTTTGGGCACAGGAAGAACATTTGTATGTTTGAGAGTTTTGGGAAAGGGAGCAGGGAATCACCTTACCAGATGGTGATTCTAAATCACAGGGCTTAGGGGATCAGGACTTGGGAGTTTGCCAGCTATGAACCATCAGTTCCCACAGTTTCTCACTCCGAGCACTATGAGGTTTAGAGCAAAGACAGCAAGAAGTGAAGGCCACCCGTCTGGGTCAATAAATATTTGATAATCAGAATCTCAGGACCAGCTTGAGCTCACAATCTATGACAGTTCTCAAGATAGCTGAGGGATGAGGCACACCCAGAAGATACTGCAAGATGACAAAAATAATTAATCCATCGATCAATATGACATTTATCATTTTATATTTATTATATTACATACAGGCACTATGTTAGGTGTTACAAAGACAGATAAAAGTGAAGCGGGTGTATACCTTCTTCCTAAGCCTACAATTTCTTTTAAATCCTCATGAGACCCTATAGTCCTCCCAAGCTGTTGTTCTATATCTCTCCTCTTTTCAGCTAAACAAGTTAAAAAAAAAATTGTCTATCCAGTGTCTCCTCTTACTCTTTTCCAAGTACTCTGCTATCTGGCTTTCAACCTCATCATTCAACTCAAACTGTTGCTCTAATTGTCACTACTAATGATCTTCTCAGTCCTCTTTCCTTGTCCTCTCTGTAGCTTTTGGCCCTCTCCTTGAATACTCTCTTCTCTCTGTATTTTCATGATATTTTTCTCTCCTAATTTTCCTTCCACCTGTCCAACTACGTTACTGCATCCTTACCTGTTTCATAGCCCTTAGCAGTAGATATACCCATAGACTCTTTCCTCTGTGCTTTTCTATTTTTCCTCCTAATCCTAATTGGTGATCTCATCAGGTCCTTTGAGTTCAATTATATTGCTATGCAGATGACTCTTTAATCTACCAGGTCCTCTTCAACAACCACGGTAGATTCCCTCCCTCCTCTTGCCATGGCCTAAAAACCACCATACCTGCAATATCTTTATCATTCCTAAGTTGTGCAGAAATTGATCAACCCCTGGAAAAAAGTTTGTTAAGAAAATAATGTAAATACATATTCAAGGAAAATGTTTGCTATGGTAATTCTGAATCATCATCAATTACCAAAGGGACCTCCCAAAAACCTACACTTGAAACTTCAAGAATGAAAATTTTGATTCTTGAAAAAATAACAGAAATTGAAATGTATTTATTTTTTAGCCTGGAATACAAAATTTTACCAATTCTGTCTGCTAGCTTAATTCTTCATTCCAGATCATAAAATAAACAAAAAGCTGACTAGCATAAACTGTCCCACTTTCATCTTTAAACTGCTATTGCTAGAATACTGCTAAATACAGGTAGTAGGGGTTCAAAGAGAAAAATCTTTTAAAGAATATAGTCTTATCTATTTAATGAATTATAATTTATTATATATAGTAAATATAATATATAAATATCATATATTTAATGAATAAAAGTCTTAATGAATAACTCAAAGGTAATGTGGTATGGTGATAGAGAGCTGGCTTCAGATTCCAGGAAAGAGGTTAAAATCTCTCCTCTGACATTTACTATGTGACCCAAAGAAAGTTATTTAATTTTCTAACTATCCCTAAACAATGTTCTAAGAATATAAATCTCAGAACTTACTCAAGGGCAGAAGTTACTACCTGCCCTGGAGTGGAAAAAAAAAAGTTTTCTCACCAGATCTTCTTTATAGCATTGAAACTACAAGATAAAAACAGTAATAACAATGAAATATCAGAAATATAAAGCACATTGTGTTGGTAAGGAAAAGAAATAGTTTTCTACCACCCTAAAAGATCAAATGATTCAGTCACAGAAAGTAAGAGGCAAATGACAAAGAGGCAGGGTGCTAATTTGATAAATGATGTGCAAGGCCAAGTCTATCCCCTGTTGAGTGTTCTCCCTGATGAAATTAGAGGGGCAGCTTTCCACAGACTAGTCAAAAATTGGTCACATCCTTAAAATGAAAGCCTGCCAACTCTTGAGAAGTAGTTAGAGAATATTCAAGATACTCAACATCTCTGTAAGATATGGTCCCCAGATCTCCACCCAGACAAAAAGGGAATTGATGATAGGGAAGGGGGAAGGAAGATACTTTCTCACTTGCTTCTCCTTTAACCAGATACATCTAAGCAGAGTTCAGAGAAAGACCCTTAGAAACTGAGAGGGTTGAAGGGCAGGAAGCAGCTTCAAGGACTCTGGACTCTGGCAGAAGTGAGGAGAGTCTTATAGATTCAAGGGATAACCCTGATAATGGAGTTCAGTTGTATGGAGGAGACCTAGGGAACTCCGACAAGCAACTGATAGTCTCTCCACTAAGGGTGAAGTAATATGAAAATCCTACAAGAAATGAAAGGATTTTGGAGCTTTACCATGCTGAAGGATAGAATTGTCTTCACCATAATTGCTCCTCGTGTATGTGGCTCACCATCAGTGTACATTGTCTAAGCTAGACACATAAGAATGTCAGATATGTGCTTGTCAAAAAACTATTTTATGGAGAACTCACACAGGGCAAGGGCTCACAAGGGAGCCAGAAGAAGCAAAACCAAGACACCCTGAAGGTCTCATTGAAGAACTTTAGAATTGATTGTACAGTATGGAAGACCCCAGCACAGGACCACCCAGCATGGTATGCCCTCATCAGAGACGGGGCTGCACTCTATGAGGAAGGCAGAATTAAAGCAACTCAAAGGAAACATATCATCCATAAGTTTAGAGTATCCACCCAGGTGTTCAAATGCACTATGTGTGTACAACCTCTGGTAGAGCATTCCGAGCTTTATATGGGTCTGATCAGCCATAGTCAGACACAGTGTAATTTGTCTCAGACATAGTGAGGTCATTTTGGCCTTTTTCAATAACAAAGGACAAGAATCAACCAACTATATTGTCTATGATTACTCTTTATGCAGATCCAGTGAACTCCTCTTTGGGGGAAAGCGTTTCCTAAATACTGTTCTTATTATGCTGTCTCAGTGAATGTATTTTTCCTATTAATTATTATATAAGCTAGGTGTCTTAGTGGATAAAATTTTGAGTTTAAAGGATCTAAATTTCAATCCTGCCTCAGATACTTGTGAACCTTGTGAAACTGGACAAGTTATTTAGCTTCCTAAGTCTCAGGTTCCTCATTTTTCAAAATAAAGATAATAATAATAATAATAATAATAATAATAATAATAATACCTATCTCACAGGGTTGTTATAAGGATCAAATGAAAAAAATGTGCAAAGTATTTTGCAAAATGTAAAATACTATAAATTTTAAATTTCATCATCATCATCATCATCATCTACTGGTAGACTAATAAAGACGAGTACACCAGTGTGGGCTCAGGCATTATAGTTTTAGGAATGCAGAGCCCAGATAATACTTTTAATTTGAGTTGAGATAGTTGCCCATAACTCCCAGACCTAACCTGTTAATCTGTGACAGCTAAATTGAAGAAAGAGCTCCCACAGGGAATGGTACAGCTCTTTAATTCTTTGCTACTGTGTCACAAGGCACATCTTGTGATCCTTGGTGACAAATTTTATTTTATATATAATCTGCTGCTATGTCACAACTCTTCTGAAATCAACTTACTATTTTAAGTGAAGAACCAATGTCTCAAGTTAACCTCAATTAAATGACCTGCCTCAGGAGAATGGTAGAGCCCAGTGATGAAGTTATCCAGAAATTCTACATCAGGGCTTTACAAGTATAGTTATTTGAAATTTGGCTATTCCTTCCATTTCAATGTATTGGAAAGAAAACTTTCCTCCTTTATTTCTTCTTTTAGCCTTCACAATATGATATGTCCTTCCTTTCACTTTCCTTCTTTCTTTTTTCTTTTGGAGGTAATTAGGTTATGACTTGCCCAAGGTCACACAGTTAATAAGTGTCTCAGGCTACATTTGAACTCAGGTCCTCATGACTCCAGTCAATTCCATCTATTGTACCACCTCTCACATTATTTTTTAAGAAAAAATTCAGCAATACTATGTCCCCAAAGAACTATGTAGTCTGTCCTTAAGTAATATATGTTGAATGATGAGCTACAAGAAATCCCAAAAAATTGTATTACAAAGACTTTAGAATTTGTGCTCATTTGAGTTGTAAATCAATGAAGTGGGGTGCAGAAGGTGATACCCTTGGGAACCCTGGGTGATACAATGTATAGAGTGCTAGTCAGGAAAATCTGAGTTCAAATTCAACTTCAAGTACTTACTGGCAGAGTAACCTGGGCAAGTCACTTAATTTCTGGTCTGCCTCAGTTTCCTTAATTATAAAATGGAAATAATACCAGCACCCACTTTACAAGGCTGTGAGAATCAAATGATGTAAAGCATAGAAGAAGTGCCTCATATACAGTAGGCACTGTACAAATGCTTATTTCCTTTCTCCTTCCAATACATGGAATTTGTCTTTCAGTTGCAAAATGGTGCTTTTGTTCCAATTAGTAAACATTAAGATAAAACATTAAGTGGTAAGTTAATATTCCTATTTCTTAGAAAGGTTCCTTCCACTCACCCAATGGAAGGAGGAAGGAATAAGAGAAAAAAGAGAGAAAGAAAGAAAGAAAGAGAGAAAGAAAGAAAGAAAGAGAGAGAAAAAAGGAAAGAAATCTTTTTAATTGAAAAAACATTCAATTTTAAATGATGAAATACAAAAGACAGGTGTTGCAACTAGTCGGCATAGTAGATAGAATGTTTAATCTGAAGTCATCAAGGTCTAATTTTCACCCCAAACCCTTAATAACTTCATAATCTTAGTTGCCTAACTAACTCCCTTAATTTCCTCTATGGTAAAAATGGAGAACACCTACCTCCCAGGGTTTGTTTTGAGGATCAAATGAAGTATTTGTAATCCATTTAGGACAATGCCTAACACATAGTGGTATTTAATAAATTTGTTCCCTTCCCTGAAGATGTGGAACCTCCTAAAAAGAATTAGGTGGCAAGAAAAAGATTTTTATTTACTATTATTTTAGCCCACTCTTGCCTCCTTCTAAGTAATCTAACCCAGTCCACCCCACCTCATCCTGGCTTAAACTTGAAATAAGTATTCAGTGAGCAGCTGTGAAGAAATCATAAAATCCTTATATTGAGCAAAAATTATCCAGTCTCCCCCCATTATTTTTCAAATGAGGAAACTGAGACACAAAGAGTTTATGTGATTTGCCCAATATTACAGAGAATTTAAGTGGCAGAATCAGGATTCAAGCCCAGATCTTCTGAATCTAAATGACTCTCCCCACCACCCCAAGGAAAAGAATCAAATCACCTGCTCTCAGGATTCACTGAGATTGTGGTCTTGATTCCAGAATCTGGAAAATTTTGATGAAATCTAAACCCAAATCCTGATTCCAGATCCTGAGTTTCTTCCACTAGAGCTTACTGCGTCCTTTAGATACTTAGAATTATTTTTGTGTTCAAAGTTATTTGTGATAAGACAACCCTACTCTTCTCCTCTTGGGAATGAACAGTATAGGACAGAAAGGTGGAGGTCAGTACTAGGAAGCTAACACAAAGAGACAGTAAACTATGTTTCCAGAAGAAATGGAGAGAAAAAGCATTCAATATCCCTCCCCTCCTCTCCTCTTTCTTTTCCTCTTTCTCCTCCTTTTTCCTCCTTCTCATCATCTTCTTCTTCTTCCTCCTCTTCCTCCAGATAAGAAAAAGGGAGGGATTTAAAGGAATGAATTTGGGGTTTGGGGAGGGATGGGAAGTAGCTGTCAGTGGACACTGATTACTGCTCTCTGTGTTCATTCTCCAGTTTTCCCATCTGCCCTTTGCTCAGGAAGCAGGGCACATGGTCCGGTTCGCAGATCCCTGGAGGGCAACCAGCTGAGTCACTTAAGCATTAGCATGTTAGAGGTGGCTGTTTTAGCCAGGGAACACAGGCTCCAAAGCCCAAAAGGTCATACCTCCCAGGCTGTGTACTCTGCCTTAAATGGGGCATGCCATTATGCCCACTGAAATCCTTGCCCACAGTGAAATAAGTCCAATTGTGGGATTTTTCTTTGTGGCCTACATTTTGTTTCATTGATCTGCTTATCTGTTAAATAACCTATTTCCTTAAATGATAGTCACTAAATCTTACTTTGAAAAAAAAGCATATCCCTTTCCCATCTTTTATTTTCTAATAATAAAATAAAATAAAAACTGGATATGGGTGATCCTTTTCTCCCCCTGGGTAAGTGAAAATAAGGAGAGGGATTTTGCCGAGCCTGGCTGTCCTCAGAGACAGCTTCTCCCATGGTGAATTAAAGCACACCATATGCCATCTGATTTACAGGACTTTGGTGAGGGGCCTTCAGAATAGAGCACCAACTAGTAAGTGAGTTGAGGGGAATCACAAAGGATTTACTGCCCTTTCTATAGAATTCCTTCCAACTCCATTTTGATTATGATCCCCTCACCCATCAAGTTCACCCAAAATGAATACCTGTCACAACATTAGAGCTGAAGGGAAAACAAATTGGCCAGTTCTGCATGAGTCAGGGGACCGGTAATGTGCTTGTATAGCCTTTCACCTCCAAGTCAAATGGAGGTCCATATGGATTGCAGCCCACAGGAAAGGAGTGGGTGAGCTCAGTCTGTCTTCTGTATTATAGCAGGAAGCCTTGGGAAGGACGCCAAGGACTGAATCATACTGTGACACTGAACCATGCTCACATTTCTCCTCGGGAAGGGGACACCTTGGAAAAGAGTTACAGAAAACTTTGAATCATGGGATGCCCATTCCTATGCTAGGGTGGCATGTTTTCAAAGGACACTATTTAGCCTTTCCTGAGCTTCCCTGATCACTCTGAGGTGATGGTAAGAGTATTCCATTTGGAAATAGGAAAGAGGTGAATGCAAATTCTAACTCTGACACTTATAGAATGACCTCAAACAAATAAATTAACTTTTCTGAACTTTGGTCATCATTCATGAAAAGAGAATAATAATGCTAGAAAAATATGCCAAATACTGTTTGATCATGATAATCAGATAAGATAATCAAATGGATAATGAATGACTCAGAATCTTAAAGATCTTTCTAAAGTTCAGGTATTGTCTGTGATTCACTCTGTAACCAAACTCAAGCACTCTGATCTCACATGTACATGAGTCCCTTGAATAGCTTCCTCAAACAATGGATTCACATGGTAGAGAAAGCACTGGATTTAGACTCAGAGCCCCAAGTTCAAATCTCGTCCTTGCACCAAGCTACCTTTGGGAACTTGAGCCAACTGCTGTATTTCTCCAGCCCCCAGTTCCTTCATCTCTAGGGTGGGAGGGGGCTGGACTAAATGACGCCCCCCCATTTGGCCCTAAATCTAGGATCCTTTGATTCATTCAAAACCATAACTCAGGAACCTTTAACAATGTGTGTACTTTATCTTTAGTCAGCCAGAGGGAACAATTAGTTCAAAGCAAAAGCAATTAATGAAACAACATAGAGAAAAAACTCAATAAACATAGGACAATAAACACAGGACATTCTCCCAGAAATCCATATCCCACAATGGGGAAAGTAGATGCTGGGAACACAAGTGCTGCCAGAGCGCACACATACACACACACACATACACACAAAAAAATATGCTACAAGACTACAGATTTCCAGTCATGTCATTTTGTTATTCTCAACAGATGCATTCCCTACTGTTTGGTATCTCTGCTGGGTGGATAGCTCATCTTTTTCCTTTTAGGACTAATTGCCCTACTCGTGCCTTCATTCCCCTCAATTCCCTTATTCCCATTTTCCTCCAGCGCCTTGCTCCATCAATCATTTATTCTCTTCCTTACAGCTTTAATTTCTCTTTATTTACTGATTCCTTCGTCAATGCCTATGTGTAGACACCCTCATTTAAAAAAACAGTCTTTTCTCACTTCTGTTCAGTCTATCTTCATTCTCAGTTTATCTTCCTTCTTTTCTTTTTTCATTGGCAAACTCATGAAAATTAAACCCTCCTCCACTGACTCCAATTCTTTATCATTACTTCACAACTCAACTCATTGTAATCTGGTTTCTTTCCTAAGGTCTCTAGGGAATATTCTGCTTTAGAAGGTCATCAATGACCTCCTAACTGCTGAACTTAATGGATTTTTTTTCTCAGTCTTCATCTTTCTTGATCATATTCTGCCTTTGAACTCTATTTACTCTTGTCCTTCTAGACCATGGATGAGTAAACTTTTTTTTTCCTGTCAAAAGTCAAAACTTAAAAAATTAACCTGCTATATTTGATCAAACATTTAATTAATCCACCCCTAAAATGCTCCTAGATTTATTGAATTTTGAGTTCTGACTGCAGTTGCCTTTGCAGCAACAGACCAAATGATTTCTTAGGCCTTATAAATCCTGAGGTCTGGACGTTCCCCACATCTGTTCTAGATACTATGGTATGTGTTTGACATACAAAGAAAGTCCTCTCTTCCTACTCAAAAGTCCCTGCTCTCAAGGAACTTACAATCTATTTGAGGAAACTACACAGAAACATCTATGTACAAATAAGATTAGGCAGGCAGACAGACTGAAAAACAGATGGACAGATATAGATAGATAGACAGATAGATAGACATATACACATACATGCAAGATAAATTGCAAGTAATCTCAGAGAGAAGACAAAGATTAAGAAGGACTGATATATATATATAGATAACTGAGTCAAAATTATAAAAAAAAAGCCATTCCCCAATTGACAAATGATCAAAGGATATGCAAAGGCAATTTACAGATCAGGAAATCAAAGCAATCCATAGTCATATGAAAAATTGCTCTAAACTCTTACTTATTAGAGAAATGAAAATTAAAGCACTTCTGAGGTACTACCTCATACCTCTCAGACTGGCCAATATGACCAGAAAGAACAATGATCAATGTGGGAAATCTGGGACACTAATATATTGTTGGTAGAGCTGCGAACTCATCCGACCTTTCTGGAGAGTAATTTGGAATTATGTCCAAAGGGCAACAAAAATGTGCATACCCTTTCATCTAGCAATACCACTACTGGGTCTATACCCTGAAGAGATTATGAAAAAGGGTAAAAATATCACTTATACAAAAATATTCATAGCAGCCCTGTTTGTGGTGGCAAAGAATTGGAAATTGAGTGAATAACCATCAATTGGGGAATAGCTGAACAAATTGTGGTATATGTATGTCATGGAATACTATTGTTCTATTAGAAAGCAGGAGGGATAGGAATTCAAAGAAGCTGTATGAACTGATGCTGAGAGAGATGAGCAGAACCAGAAGAACATTGTACACTATAACAGCAACATGAAGTTGATGATCAATCTTAATGGACTTGCTCATTTCATAGGTGCAACAATCAGGGACAATTTTGAGGTATCTTCGATGCAGAATAGCATCTGTATCCAGAGAAAGAATTGTGGAGTTTGAACAAAGACCAAAGACTGTTGCCTTTAACTTAAAAAGAAAGCTATCTTATTATGTAATTTTGCTATCACTTATATTTTATTTTTTTTCTTAAGAATATGATTTCTTTCTCAACACATTCAATTTAGATCAATGTATAGCATGGAAACAGTGTAAAGAATAACAGGCTGCCTTCTGGGGAGTGGGGGGAGGGAAGCAAGATTTAGGGGTAAATTGTAAAATTCAAAAATTCAAAAATAAATAAAAAAAGAAAAAAGGACTGAAAAGGCTTCATATCTAATGTGAGATTAGGAAGCTAGGCTTTGAAGATGAGGAGAGAAAGTTTCAGAGATAAGGAATAGCAAGTTAAAATTGTCAAAGAACAAAGAGATGGAATGTCATCTCAGAAGAGTAAAGAAGTCAGTGTCACTGGACTACAAAATGAGTGGAGGGAACCAAGATGGAACAAGAATAGAGAGGGTGCTAAGGATCACATGAAAGGTCAGGGTCACAGTTCTGTCTTAAATTATTAGATGAGTAAGCATGGACAAATACTTAACCTCTTAAAGACTCAGTATCTTCATTGTAAGCTCCTTGAGGGCATGATGATCTTTTGTCTCTTTTTACATCCCCAGGACTAGTGCACAGAGTGCTTAACAAAGATTCATTGATGCACTGATCTGTAAAATAGCATCAATAATTCTTATACCCTGCCTTCTCCTCATGAGCCTATTACCAAAAAAAAAAAAAAATCATATCCTAAACCTTAAAATATTATAGGAGTATATTACTATCTCTAATCCTTCATTTTCCTCAACTCACTGCAACCAATCAGTTGACAAGTGCTCTCATTTCTACCTTTGGAATATTTTGGGGGTAGTTAGGTAGCACAGTGGATAGAGCACCAGCCCTGGAGTCAGGAGAACCTGAGTTCAAATCCAACCTCAGACACTTAATAATTACCTAACTGTGTGATTTAGGCAAGTCACTTAATCCCATTGCCTTTCAAAAACCAAGAAAAAAAGGGAAAAATATTGCAGAATATTTCTAAACTGTTTCCTCCTTTTTATTCCCATTACTGTCACCATCTTTCAAAGGCACTCACTGTCTTTTAATGAGACACTAGTCACCAAACAGGTCACCCTTCCTTCAATTTCTCCTTTTTTTGTAATCTATCCTATGACTCATGTTCACATAAAGATCTTATGATGATTACTCAAGTGGTCAAAAAACCTTCAGTAATAGTTCCCAAATGTCTACCTAAAAGGATTGCTATTTAAAGCCCTCCAAATTCTGGTATCAACATACTTTTCTACTCTTAAGGCCCCCTTTTGAGTATTCCACATTCCAGCCAGACTGAATGACTCACTCTTCCTCAAAACATTCCGTACTTTCCGGCCTCCTATCTTTGTTCATGCCACTCCCATCATTGAATATAAAAAGGACTTCTTTTAGGCTTTCAATATCTAGCTCAAATGTCACTTAGGATCTAGAGGTAGAAGGGTCATCTAATCTATCTTCCTCATTTTATATGTGAGGAAACTGAGATCTATGGAAGCTGTGAAAATCAGAAGTGGAATTTGAATTCTAAGTCCTCTTACTTAAAAGTCAATACTTTTCACACCATCCCTCCCTTTTCTATCTTATTCTCTCATATGGGTCCAATTGTATGGATATATGGTTCAACAGGGGTATATTCATCAGAATTCTCTGCATTTTAGTCTTTCTAACCTTGAGTCTAGAACCGATCTTCCCACTTATATCTGTCCCTTGGGTCTCTGTGTTTCCTCAACACCCTGTTAGAAAAACTTTTTGACTTTTAAGGATATCTTTACTCTCCTTCCAACTCAAATCACTTTTCTTTCCTAGGTTGAGATTGTCTTTCTCCTTTTCCCATGATTTGCCCAAGTACTGTTACAAGTCCATCTTTCTTCAGTAGAATGAAACACCATTTATCAATATATGTGGATTACTTTCAAATAAATAATTCTACCTTCAACTTTTCCCCCAAGTTCCATACTCTTATTTCCAATTTGTGTTCTACTATTCTCCCTCCCACAAACCCTCATAGGACTTTGTACTGCTGTCCTGCATTTTTATATATTATTTTGTACTACAGATGTTTGTATATGACTGTATTAGACTGTAAACTCTTTGAAGGGAAGGATCATATCTTATTTAGATTCTTATTTCCCTTCATGTTTATAGTGTTTTGCATATAGTAGGAATTCAATAACAGAAACTTAAATTTGATCTAAATAAGCATTCATTGAGGACAGACTATGTGCCAAGAACTAGTGCAAAATAAGAATAAAAGCAGAACCTGCCCTCAAGGAGATTGCTTTTTAGTAGAGAAGAAGGGAGGGTGATATATATTTGTGTGTATGTATCTATACACACACATACACACACACACAAATATATGTATGTGTATATATATATATATATATATATATATATATATATACACAGAGAGAGAGAGAGATTGTGATCTCTATATAGAAACATATATATATATAAAAATTTGTATCCATCAATCAATGAAATATATATAGATATATATAGATATAGATCTATAGTCATAGAGCAATAACAAATATAACTATATAAAAATCTTTCCCAGAGAGGAGGGCTTAGATCTAAAATAAAGGTCAATCTGTTAACCATAGAAAAATGATTCCAGAGAATACCAGGAAATGGGTAGGAAAAAGAGGAGGGAGACACACACACACACACACACACACACACATACACACACAGAGAGAGAGAGAGAGAGAGAGAGAGAGAGGAGGGAAAGAAAAGGTAGATGAAAGGAAGCAACAAAAGAATAAAGGAAGAAAAACAGGAAGAAAGGAAGGAAAAGAAATGAAAGGGAGGGAGAAAGGAAGAGAGGGGGAAAGAATCTGGTCAGAATTAGAACTGAAGCTAAAAAGCAAAATTTAAAACTACTGAGATTTATCTAGCATACCAAGCTAGAAATGTCATTTCCTGGTCCAAAGAAAGACAGCTGGGAAATGCCCACAGCATACACCTGGAAGACTTCTGAAACATCAGGCTATTACTAACAAATAGGTTCTGATAAGTCCAGTATAAATGCATCATAGTCAAATAGATCATGTTTTAGCTGAAACAAACCAGAGGTTTAAAAATTAATATAAGAGGTCTTTGGCAAATTCACTTACATATTATTGATCCCACAGCATTTGAAAAATAGTTCTGCTACATTTTGCCACCTCACAGCCCTGCCACTTTCCTCCAATACCTAAGATTTCACTTGTTTTCCATGTTGAATCTCATTGGACTTCCTGTCCACATTTCTAACTTTGGTTGACGTCAAAGAATTTAAGTGACCTGCAGGGTCACACAGCTAGTAAGTACTTGAGAGGGGATGCAAACCCAAGTCTTTTGGACTCTAAGGCCCAAACCTCTCATCTACTATGACATGCTGCCTCCTAATAGGATCCTGTGCTTTGTGAATATCACTTTGTGAAAGATAGCCTGTAAAGAAAAGGAACCTAAGGGAGGCAAATCAATTTAAAAGATTGTCAAAATAGTTTAAGTGAGAGATGTATCAAATCTAACTAGAGAAGGGGATAGATATGAGCAAAGTTGTGAAAGTAGATTTATTGTTGACTTGCCAATTGACTAGAGAGTGAAAAGTCAAGGATGGCAATGAGATTGTGAACCTAGGTGACTGGGGGAATGGTGTTGTCCTTGGTGATCATAGGTAAGGTCAGAAGAGGGAAAGAAAAGAGGAAAGGAAAGAAAATGAGTTCTGATTTGGACATTCATGGAAAGAATCTCAAAAGTAATCTAGATTAAATTCCTTATATTACATTTAAGGAAGTGATGTCCAATAAGTAAATAATTTGCCTAAGGTCATGCAGATAATGAGAAAGTTGAGTTTTCTGAGTCCAAATCCAGAGTTTGTTTCCATGTAGCATGCTGTCTCCCCATTGAAGGACATAGGGAGAGCAAATAGGAAATAACCACTAGTATGGCATTTAAAGAGAGGATTAAAAATTTGTATAAAGGTTTCAGTTAAATGATTACTGCGGTCTTTTCCATCTCTAGAATTCTTATTCTACTTCACCAGTTTTTCTAAAACCATGGGCAACAAGACATGTTCTTTTAGTTATTATTATCAACTATCACAAAAGTGATGCATTTACTCTTCCCCTTTCCAGTACTCTCATCCAGTGCCCCTCTTTTGGAAATAGTACTTAAAATATTGATTAAAGTAATGGGTATAGTTTATGATGACAGGAAAAAAATCCTGTCTCTAGAGGGACAAAATCGTAGATCCTGACCACTAACCAAATGTGTTACATAGCCTGAACTCCATTATGTTACTTCTCTCTAGTTAGTATTGTCTGCAACATTCTGTTCTTTCAAAAGGATTTTCTTTCTACTTGCATTTTTAAAAGTATTAATAGAATGATGTATGATTCTGAATCTAACACAAATAAAAAGGCTTAGGGAATAAGAATATATGATGTCTGAAGAAAACAAACCAAAGTGCTGGCTACAAAGTGAGCAAATACCTTTGTCAAACAAGATCTGTTCCACTTTTAATCAGTGTACACACTAAATTACACAACTTCCTCACATCCAGTAAATGATAAAGTGATTAGTCCATCCTCTGCTACACCTCCCAATTTAGATTGCAGGATTTAATTAATGAGCTGTTTATCCCTCCCCCACTTCCAAATCATTAATAAAGATGTTTAATAGTATTGAGCAGAACACAAATCCTTATAACTCTTTGTTTGGACCTCTTCTCCATACTCATGTGACCTTTCAACCCACTTTCTAATACTCATCCCCTAGCCACTAAATTCATGGCCACCTAACATTGCCATTCATTACCAATCTCAACAGCAGATGTAAATCCATGTGAAAGTATTTGCATATTTTCAAATAAATATTGGTGACAATTCAATGCTTTGTCAAACTCTGCTTTGCTTGCTAATTTTGCAAACCATTTAAAGAGTACCTGCTATGGTTGCTGGTTTACAATTTTTCCAACTTGTTACAGATATATTTAAAAGAAGAAAAAGGTTAACATACTGAATCCTCTGTTGAGTTGGTCGTTCCTTGTCCTTTTTTTCTCAAGCATGTTTCTTTTAATTTCTCCCTATATATTTGCATTGGTGAATAAGAATGCTGTGGTTTAAATGATTATTTGCATCATTATATTAAAACCCTGACTGGTATACTACTTTGTAAATGTTATTTAGGAAACACATTGTGGTTTCTCTTTTTTTTTTTCCTAAAGACTTGACTGAAACCAACAGCAAGCCAACCCCATTGTCTTCATCCATCACCTCAACAAAATGTATATTAATCACCTTTCTAATGGCAGGCATGGTGGAGACTGCCAGAAATATAAAACCACAAACAAAATAGTCTCTGCCCTTGGAGAATTTATATTCTACTGCCTCAATTAGAACTCAGAATTTTTTGCTGCTCATTTTTTGGTTCAAATACTAATCCAGAAAGCCACTCACAGACCTAATTCATGGTTTTGACATTTTTCAGGCAATAAATGTTACAGAAACAGGCTATTCTGATATGTTTCCATATTTCTTTTTATACATTTGTTGGTAATAACAGACCTTCAATATCTGGTCCAGAATTCATTTCATGGACCCAGAAAGAAATAGAAGTCTCAAGATGTTCCCCACCTCTCCTAACTCAGTCTACCTGCCCACCTGGCTCATATCCCATCTATCTCTATCTTGGGAAACCTTTTTTCCAACATACTTGTCCATGTTTCCTTTCCTGTTCCCCCTTCTGGATGAATTTTTACTTCTCCAGTTCCCATTCTACTCCAACCCATGAGTCCATTTTCTCTTCCCATCATCCTCCTTAATTGAGGTGTGGAGAAGGTTACTCTATCCCTTGGAAGAGCAGGATTAACTACAATTCCTCCAGCTGAATGATCATTGGCCCTTTCCACTGCCTTTCCACACCTCCATCTTGATCCTTAAATATTTCTGTCTGGCCTAATAATGTAGCCCAATGATCCCTGGATATTGCCACCTGATCTGTAGCAACATCTTTACTACCATTAGTTCCCTTATTCTCCCTTCATGTGAACCCTTCTTTATATTTTGTCTCTCAATTAGTACATGAGCTTTATGTAAGGACTGTGTTAATTTACTAATTTTATAACTGATGCTTACTACCTAGTAAACATTTAGTAAATTAATTTTCATTCATTCACAAATATAGTATTTGAGGATTTTCAAAGTGCTTTGCATAAACAATTATTTGATTCTTAATCACTTTCAACCAATTCAAGGAGCATCATAGTGCCAATCAAAAATATGAAGACAAAAAAGAATTAGTCCTTGCCCTCCCAGGGGAGCTTATATGGTAAACAGAAAGAATTTATATACAAATCAGAAAGTTTTAAATAAATATAGTTTCAGAGATACATAACTAACTGGGAATTTCAAGGAAAGTACTTAATTGTTAAAATGGCACTTTTGCTAACCTGAGAAGGAAACTAGAGGTTCCAAAAAGAAGACACTGGAAAACTCCAAGTCAGGTTAAATGATGGGGCATCTCTCCAAGATCTCCTCCCATTTCTGTAACCCTAGGTTCAACCTGGGTTAGAGCATGTGCATAAGACTCTTTTAAGGGGCAGCTAGGTGGTGTAGTGGATAAAGCACTGGCCTTGGAGTCAGGAGTACCTGGGTTCAAATCTGGTGTCAGACACTTAATAATTACCTGGCTGTGTGGCCTTGGGCAAGCCACTTAACCTCGTTTGCCTTACAAAAACCTAAAAAACAAAACAAACAAAAAAAATAAGACTCTTTTAATTAGTGAAGAGAATGAAGGCTCAACTTTCATACCTTCATGGGTGGAGCAGAGTTGGTAAGAGAATTTGGAGAAGGGAGACTATACTTTCTTCTTATTTCTTGCTTTGACAGAGTATACATATATGGTTCCAGACTTTCTTCAGAGGGGAAAAAGAAACAGACATCAAAATCAGAAACAAAGAAATGGTTTTGGAAGGCAATGATGTTGAAAAAATTCAGCTCTTCATCATTTCTTCCCTCCAGCTTGCCTCACTAGAGAATTTAGGGAATTCCTCCTTAGATATGACCAAGTACTCTCTCATTTGAGCTAAGATATCTTGCTACCAATGGGATAGTTTATTCACCCTATGTATTGTCGGGTATATATATATTCTAAACTATACAAAACTGCTCTGATTTCTGCTTGGATTGTTATATGCTTGGATAAATAGGCTTACTTTCTATTCATTATTTGGAATGGTCTTTTGGGTAACTAGCCTTTGGTGGGAAAGAGTTAAGTCTTCAGATATAATCTTAATGCATTACATATTTTTCCTCTATAAAGATAACAATCAGAAAAGCAGCTTGAAACTAAAAGAAAAAATAAATTCACCTAGACTGGCAATATTTAAGGAAACAAATAGATATAATTTTGTCCCAATAACCCTTCTGTGTGAAGAGTAGAGAGACTATCCTCCTTGTCCCTTTTACGTATTCTCCCTCCAGACAGAATCAAATCTTCCCTGGGCAAGAAAACACTGGACAAGAATAACAAGGTAACTGTTAAAGTCACTCCATGTGGCAAACCCTTATATACATATAAGCACCTGAACAATAAGCCTCCATTTCTCTAGCTTCATCTTTGAAATAAATTAGTCAAAAATGATAATAATGAAACTCACATAAATCATCAGCATTTCTATATATGAACAACAAAGTCAAAGAGCAAGAGATAGAAAGAGAAATCCATTTAAAATAACTATAGACAACATTAAATTATTGGGGATCTACCTCCCAAGACAAACCCAAAAAATGTATGAACACAATTATATAGCACTCCTCACCCAAATGAAGTCAAATCTATTTAGATTGAATTTGAAAATTGAATTGAAAAAATTCTAAATGCTCGTGGTCAGGTCTCGCCAATGATAATTTTACCCAAATGAAATTACTTATTCAGTGCCATGCCAATCAAACTACCAAATAACTACTTTACTGAGTTAGAAAAAATAGTAGCAAAATTCATCTGGAGCAACAAAAAGAGCAAGAATATGAAGGGAACTGATGGAAAAAAATGTAAAGGAAGGAGGCTTAGATCTACCAGATCTAAAACTGTACTATAAAGCGGCAGTTATCAATAGCAAGTAAGTCCATTTATCCAAGCATATAACAAGCCTGGTACTCGTTAAGAAATAGAGTAATGGATCAGTGGATTA